>NC_080571.1:288758169-289062891 GCF_030247185.1 Malaya genurostris
AGTCGGTTCGATACTGATTCTTGAATGAGAATATTGAAGAGCAGAATTCGAATGACTACCTTGAACTTATGGATATGAGACTGTCGTCTCTGTAAGAGGAAATTATGATAACAGCTTGGAAAATAGGCAAATTCGTACATTGCTCAATATTAATTGAAATTTTTTCCTCCGATTGTCTAAAATATATAGATATATCTACTCGAATCGATGCGTAGAAATGTTACCTAGCAGTAAGAGTAATGCAATCAAAAACCTGTTTAAAATTGGTTGAACTGTAGATGTTCAAAACTAAACCACTGTTGGTAAGCTTTTAGTTTTCATTTTTTGACTTCATACTTCTATTTATTAGTTTACTTAAAGTTAATATATTTATATAACAATGGAAAAAAGAAACTCGATTCATCTTAAACAATATATCTCACAGTTTATTCTATCTTACCTCAGAGCCGTCGGAATAACACAGAGCAGCGCCAGACAGTTGACTATTAAACGAACTAAATAACCAATTAATTCCGTTAGTCCATGTGTTGACTGCAGACCCTAAAATATGTGATATTAACAATTAGTAAAATTTCGAAAAAAAAACAATTTCACCGAAATCCACCTACCCAATATTGTATGGTCATGTACATCACGAGCGCCAGTTCCGGCACCGACAGCATCCCGATGATGATCGACCAGCAAAGCAGTCCCCATGATACTCCCTGTAGAAAAATAAAACAAAACAAAATCACGTAATTGCATAATTGCTACAGTCAATGATAATTCCCAAACTCACGGTTGATAGTCCATGGATTAGCACGGCCGACGAGATGAAGAGAATGAAAAACTCCACGCACAGCAGAAAGGACGGAACCGGTAGGTCACCTTTCGCTTCCAGTATCCAAGAAACTTCGCAGGAGAACGCCACCAGGTAGGTGATCTGCCGAAAGAGATACAATGATTAAGACATTAATCGTTTTGAAAAATTAAATGACTGTGATCTAAACAATGGTGAAAGCTATCATCATCACTGCAACGACTCCTCCCTGATCAAATCTAATTCGTTTTATTTAATAATCTCCAACTGAAAAAAGGTTGCAAATCGTTTGAAACATCATCAAACTGTCAAGCCGCTAAGTTATTGACGATTTTTTCACTTGAAGCATTGTCTACGAAACCAGTAATTAATTTAGCAAGACTAACTTACGCAATGGAGTTTTAGCAGCCTCTTATCATGGGAGCTTTCAGGTTTTTCAATAACTGTTTTTTTTTGCGCCTGGTCAAACTCATTGACGGGTGATTACTCGATGGTGCTCGAGAATCTCGATCGTGGAAAGTTGAACGATTTACATTGTTTTACACCACAGACGTAGATTTCAATTATGAGACAATCACTCGAAACTGATGCAATCGGGATCCCGTCAAAGCAGAGTTACGATGAGTTTTCCCCAGAGACCAGCGAGATGAGACAAATTAAACACACCTCAATTCGGTTTTGGTTTGACAAGGTACCACTGTTTTGGATTGCCGTTAATTTAAATAGTTGAAGGTATTTATTGCGATTTGTTCGTTCAAACAGCTTTCGAGTTACGAAAATAGTATATAAGTAGTGTTTTTCGATGTCAACAATGTAATTATATCCGCCTAGACGTTCATAAATTTGCATTCTTATCAAGTTTTAATCTCCAAAAACGATGATCATAATCATATCTCAAATTAGGGAATGAGAAATCGCTGATTTCCAATTCACCCGACCGAACACCAACCAACTCAAACGTTTTAATTTGACAAATTAATATCTGTGACTAGCTTTCAAATGAATGACTACAATTAGTTGAACTGGGAGATCACTGACTAGAAAAGGAAAATGATTATCACACATTATATCATTTGCTTTCCATCGTTCGATTGTAGCTGCTCTCTTTCTCTCTGTTTGTCATGCATGATTGCTAATAAATTCAGACAGCGGCAGTCCACTCACCCATGGTCTCACTAGTGGCTACTTGAGTAAGTGAAGTGAGTCAACGGCACAAGTGAGCCCAATCACATCGGATCACTTTCCCCGGTATTATTACCATTAGTGACACGTAGAAGAAGAAAATAAATTTCCTTACTAGTTCATCAAATGGTTGATAAAGTTTGAGTAATTTGATATCTGGACGATTAAAACTGATTAATTTCGATACAATGATGAAAAAATACCAATGCCGAGTATTCGAAATAAATATCATTTATTGGCTTTAAGTGAAAGTGTTCCGATCCAGTTTTGATAAAATCTTGAATCCTTCTGACGGTGCACAGAGGTCCAAGAAAGTAATTTCATACATTCAGGGGTTTTTAAGTTTTAAGAAATGATTGTTTTGATGATTGTTAAGTGCATTTAGTTTCATTAGAAATTATTGAGCATTTACATTTTCTTTTATGTATTAGAAAAATTAACAGTATATTAAAATTTCCTCCCTAAAAAAATGTTATTGAGCAAATAAGTTTCGTAAAGGTAGAAACAAATCTATAGTATGAAATTTAAATTTCTGTGACAATACACTTTTTGTTGAACATTTTAAAGTAAAAATGGAATTGTATTCATCCAGTGGTTTTAGTTAAAAACGCTCGAAATCGATTTAATAGTAAAAGGTACTATTTTCTAAATATCTTAATATTATGTTATAGTTGAACAATTACGTTGCCAAAAATGTTCCGTGCTAAAAACTGTACATGTAAATTAAAAAGGTATAGAAACCTGATTTAAAGATTACTTTTGCAGAACCAGCTCCGTTTTGCGGTTTTTGACCACAGTTAGAGGTATTTCCTTAACCGGAAACAGGGAACCGGCATAGTGGAATTTTATTTGATATTCCATCGACTAATACATATAATTAATAAATCGATGCAGTTTTGAAACCAACGTAGAAGAATTTTTAAGTTTTTTGCACTGTTTTTTTTTTAAGATTCAATTATTAGTTACTCTGTTATCTTGAAACCAGAATCCGTATTTATGATACTTCCGGAACCGAAATCCAGGTATCAGTACACTCACACCTCCGTTTACGAACACTTGTTTTACGTTACCTCTTTGTGCGAACCAAATCTCAAATAACATAGGCTGAAAAGTCCCGGGCTTAAGGCAAAGATGGCGCTAGTTTTACTGCAGCTACCCTTTTTTCAGTTAATACTAACCTTCAAAAAGACAGCTGTTGAAATTTCATGACATTCTATTCTATAGTTCGTGACGCTACTTTTGTTTTTTTTTCGGAACATTGGATCAACAACAATTTCTTGTATTAATTTTATACTGCTTCTTGATGGGAAAAATTAACGTTCAAGCGAAGCAATGCACAGTGGGGAAAAATGGACCAAAAACGCGACGATTTTTTTGGAGGCATGATACAGCTGACCACAAAGCACTTTTTTGGTGTAAAATGGTCAGTAAAATCGATTCCATGTATTTAGAAGGACCGCACGAAACGCTATCATGTTCATTTTACCCCAAGTTCCCTTTTTATACTGCATTGTATTCAAGCTTAACTGTATAACATGAAACCGAAGAACTTGCAGGAGAATGAATAGAGTGTTTCCGATATAAAAAAGTCTAACAAATCGATTGCATATAGTTTTATTGACAGCAGCAAACTCGTTGCACCGTTTTACCCCATTTATTTTCTAGTTATGATATTCAATTGAAATATGATCTACAATCCAAAAGCAGATCCAATGCGATCTATCAATATTGGTTCATAATACGTGCAAAACATCTGTGATCCAATTAAACACAATGGAATGACAGTACTAGCCTGTTTAACCCGTTTTACCCCCAATTTATATCAAAAGTTGTATTTCTGGTTAAACTTTCTCTCGCATACCGAAAGCAGGCTGATTGCGGTTGATGAAAATCGATTGATATTACGAAAAAAGACCTGAAAATAGGATTACAAATGAATTCAATGATCGCACGAATCTTGTCATACCGTTTTACCCCAATTTATCCTTTATCTGAGTCTTGAGATTTTGCTCCACATTGAATTCATTTGTAATCCAATTTTCAGGTCTTTCTTCGTAATATCAATCGATTTTCATCAACCGAAATAAGCCTGCTTTCGGTATGCGAAAGAAAGTTTAACCAGAAATACGACTTATGAAATAAATTGGGGTAAAACGGGTTAAACAGGCTAGTACTGTCATTATCTTTGTGTTTAATTGGATCACAGATGTTTTGCACGTGATATGAACCAATATTGGTATGTCAATATAAGACCACTTCATGTGCATCTAAAGCAAGAAGCACTCGCTTGTGCCTATAGACTTCAAGCTACCGGTCTATGCAAGGATAAATCAATAAACTCAAAAATAGGTCATACACGTCTGTGGTCCCAATTGGTTGCAAGGGATGATGTTTTTCTTGCCTTTAGCGATTTAACACTCACGTGTAGTTTCCCGTATAGAACTTTTCAAATAAAATTTCCATCTAGACAGGAGTGGCTGTCTGGATTTATGGAATCACTACAGCAAGAGCACGTAGTCTGTTACACTGATGGTTCACTGATGGAGGGCCGAGCTGGTGCGGGTGTTTACTGTCGTAAATTGGGGTTGGAGCAATCGTACTCACTTGGTAGATACTGCACCGTTTTCCAGGCTGAGATCTTTGCAATCATGTGTGGAGTATAGTGTACCCTCCGGCAAGGCATATCTGGTAAAATAATAGATTTTTGCTCCGACAGTCAGGCTGCAATTAAAGTGCTTAGCTCGGCTGACTCACGTTCAAAACTTGTAATCGATTGCCGTACTCAGATCGAAGAACTTAGCATTTTCAATGCTGTAAATCTAATCTGGGTATCTGGTCATTCCAACATAATTGGAAATGAATGGGCGGATGAACTGGCCAGAGTGGGAGCAGAAAACGACCTTGTAGGTAATGAACCAGCACTATAAAATTTCCAAATGCTGGATAAAACAAAAAACTCTGTCTTGGGCTTCGTCTGAGCATGCAAACTACTGGCGAAGTTCTGAGACTTGTCGTCAAACAAAAGTATTCTTGGAAAATCCATGCCCTGGAGTTTCGAAGAATCTTTTACATTTCTCGAAGCGCCATTGTGGTGTTCTGGTGAGGGCTCTGACTGGCCACTGTAAACTTAATTATCACATGGCTACCATACATCTTGCTGAATCATTTTCATGTGATCTCTGTGAATCCGATTACGGGACTTCATATCACCTAATATGTAACTGTTCTGCAGTATCTCAGCTACGGCGTCGGGTTTTTGGTTGTTTTTACATTGAAGAACCTATGTTCAAGCAACTGAAACTCAGAGATATTCTTGGGTTTTTAACCCAATGTGGAAAAGAGCTCTAATTACTCTTGCAAGCGGTTTCTACGTCTCGTAAGTTGCGACTGGTTTCTGTACACATTTATGTTGTGTGCGTGTTTCATTCCGTATTCCTTCCTTTATTTTCCATCCTCTTCTATTTCCCACCATCATTCAGGTAAATGATGAAAAGTCACGGCAAGGCACAAATCCCCGAAAATATGGGGAACGTGCTGTTATGACCCAATTTATTCTGATACTGTCATTCTCATTGTGTTTAATTGGAGCACATATGTTTTGCACGTGATATGAACCAATATTGGTAGGTCATATTGGATCTGCTTCGGGATTGTAAATCTGAATTCAACATAAAATTATATTTGTCGGAAAATTGGGGTAAAACGATGTAGCACAAAGCATGCGATCATGAACACTATCTGTAAATTATTATTTGAGGTTATATGCGAAACATAGAACTGTCTTGTTTAACCAAAATTGGTCCAAACACCGATCAGTAGAACTTTTTTTCTGTAAATTCACGGAAGAAGATGACTGGGGGTAAAACAGAATACAGTTGTTTGCGGTCAATCTTATAAAAAACAATCCATTTATCTAACTTATGAGCATGTCAGGAATACCTTCCGATTGGTGGAATTGAATTTTTTCTTGAGTTTCACAGTTAGTTTTCAAAGTAAAGTCAGATAAAAGAGAAATTGGAGCAAAACGGGCATGATAGTGAATTTTGCGGATCTTCTAACTATCATAAATCGATTCTACAGAAAAATTTGCATAAGAAATACTTATTTTGAAAATATTTGCTCATGTTTTTATAAAATTATTGAGCAAAGTTGCGTTTTTGGTCGTTTTTTCCCCACTGTGCAATGACTGGAAAAGTATTATGGAGACTCCGGTCCATAAGAAACAACAATAAAACGTTGGTTTACTGACCTCAAACGTGGTCGTAGAGACACCGATGTTGCAGAACGCAGTGAACGTCCAAATAAGGCGGTAGCACCAGAACACATGAAAAAATCGACAAAATCGTTTTGAATGATCGAAAAGTGAAGTTGCGTGAGTTAGCTGACATCGTAAAGATATCAAAAGAACGTGTTGGCCTTATATTGCATGAGCATTTAACTTTGATAAAACTTTGTTCAAAGTGGGTGGCCATGTTTAAACGTAACAAACCGGAATTTTTGCGTCGATATGTGACAATGGACGAAACATGGATTCACTCCGGAATCAAAACGATTGTTATCTAAGTGGACAGCAACTGGTGAACCTCGTCCAAAGCGCCTAAAAGCACAACAATCGGCTGGGAAGGCTATTGCCTCGGTATTTTGGGATATGCGTGGTGTATTTTAACCACCACGTGTACCATTAACAGAGAATATTGAATAGCATTATTGGAATGCTTTAAGGCTGAAATGGCAAAGAAACGACCGCATATGGCAACAAATTTTATTTTATCAAGACAACGCACCGTGTCACAAGTCAATCAAAACAATGGCAAAACTACATGAATTGAACTTCTCCTATCGACTACTGGCAGTTTGAAGACCTGAAATTTCGCACGATTGAAAAGGTTATTGCTGAAACTGAGGCCTATTTTGAGGCAAAAGATAAATCGTTCTACAAAAGTGATATTGAAATGTTAGAGCGGCCCTGGAATGATTGCGTTGCTCTTGGTGGGGATTGTTTTGATGGATAAAGTTAATTTTTATCCAAAAAACTACAAGGATCAGCCCCATGGGGTTGTTCGAGCCATTCTAATGATCGACATTTTCAATTTCGTCACACTTTTGAATTCGCAAATGCACGAGAGTCTACTTAGATTGATCTTTATTAGGAACCAACATCGAACACGCGAACACCGAACCCAGAATATAGAATCTATTTGTCGTGATTTGTATTTGTTTTGTAGCCGACGAAATTACATCAATAGCCCAAATGTATGCAATTATATCTTTGTACATACTTGCGATACAGATATCGATATTTAAGCTTCTCTTCACCAAGCTTGTGTTCAAGTTTTGTATGCAACCAGTTATTTTTATGGCGTTTCTCTACCCTTACTACCATTCTGCGATTTCGGTTGAAGCGATAAAATATTTCTCATTATTAATCGAGCTCATCTTATATAAATTAGAACTTAATCCTATTTCCTCAAAATTTACTCTGGGGTAGTGACAAATTTCTCAGGCGAAACGACATAACATGGAATTTCATCCGAGCTTGCATGACACAAGATCAGAGCATACCAATGAAAGCTTCAAATCGTTTTATGGCACTTTTTATCTTGCTGTCTAGCAGCAACCTACCTCTAGCATGCTACACGTAGGACTGAAACGTTAGCTATATTTCCGCTTCTATTTATAGATTCGCGTGCTTCCAACAGCTTCGCTTTTGCATCGATTGACCAATCAGAGCGATGCTTTCCTTTTGATATATCGCTTACTCCTTCAAAACCGTCGACTATGGCAGGGAAATCCGGTATGCCGGAGATTTTTTGCAGACCAAATAGGATCCGGCCAGCTATTAATCTACATTTCAATTATATACAATTAAGAATACATGGCTCTGAACATTCAAATCAATACGTAGAAATATTTCCAATGAAATGGTTGGATAGAAAATTGACTGAGCTTAATTGCTCAAAACCTGACCACATTTCTACATGCATTTTTCTTGAGTTTCTAATTTGCACTCCTATATAGAAAACAAAAATGTGTTCCACATTAAAAATCGTTTACTCTTTGTTAGGCGCGGTACATTTCAGCCCATGTGGTAAAAAGAGGTTTTTGCATACAATGAAAATGGTATTCCATGAAAATTACAACAAAATGGGTATTTTTAAAACGGGTTTAACTAGTAGATTCCGAAAAATCATATTTAAGCTGTTTTGGAAATGCAAAATGGCGGCTTGCGGTTTATTGATATTCCTTAAAAATCCTCACAATGTAGATATTTCCGAACCAGTTTGATGAGTAGACGTCGGAAAACGATGTTTGAAGTGGTTCTGTATTCCAAGAACTTTTGGTTTATTTACATTCTTTAAAAACCCTTAAAATATGAGAATTTTCGGAATGGATTGGAAAAGTTGATGTAGCGAAACGATGGTTAAAGTGGTTGCTGGTTGCCATCTGCTTCAGCTACTTACATCCAGAATTTCACTTTACTTAGGGCGCTATTTAATGTTTCAAATTTGAAAAATATGACAATTTCCCTCACCCTTTGTCTAGCCTAAAATGTCTTGGTATTTGATTGGTATTTTAGTATTTTTCACCAATTTCGGCTAGAATTCAGATCTGCCGCAGATATTGTACTAGTGTTTCAACAATCATGAATCAATTCTTTCTGAACCTCAATTGGGGTTCCCTTCTTTCAAATATTGACAGTAACTCCGCTGCTGTATTATGGACGAACATTAGCCTAGTAAGCCTACTCAACTTCTTTGGTCAAATTCTACTCTAAAACGGTTTAAAAGTGCTAAATGTTCAGCATTGAAAAATTTCAAAACGTCCTTCATTACGTCTCAGATCATATTAGGTTTATTTAAACAATCGCTACAAACGATTGAACAAACGTCTGTTTTCTGCCTATCAACGTCGCATTCAACTTAACATAAAATTCAACCCCAAATTCTTTTGAAACTACGTCAACGAACAGAGGAAGGAATCAGAACTACCAACTCTCATGTCACTTAATGACATTGAAGCTTCCAGTTCGCTTTAAATTTTTAGTTTGTTTAGAAGACTGTACTACCTCACCATTCACCGCACGGAAAGACCGAAATCAGCATTTTGGCGAAAAAACTAGTTGATTTTCCGATTTTAGTTAGTTATTTTTTGAGACAACTAAAAAAATCTTACTTTTGCTAATTTAGATTTTTTATTTCTGATTCCCTTAATAATAATAAAATATTTGTTGAAATGACTATTTTTTTAGTTGAATTCACCAATTCAACGGGCTGTCATTTCTTAGCTAAGGCACACTTCATTTCCATTCAACTAATTTTTCAGTTGAATTAGAGAAATAAAACGTTGTTTTCAACCAACATAAATGGTTGAATTGGCTTCGGCAATTTGCAGCTATATGGCGCACTGTCACCGAAAAAAACGTTAACAACGTAATGACTACTAGCCACTAGATGGCACACAACTACCGAAAAATATTTCAGTCGCGGTAGTCTTTTCTATATTGGCAGGTATAAATAAGATGCTGTATTGGAGAAAAAGACATAAGCGAAACATAAACTTCTTTTTGAAAATTTATCTTCTATTCTTTTTGAAAATTTATCTTCTAAATCGCTGCTTTCTTCATTAGACTTCGCGAAATCGACTCTCTCACTGCAAATTTTGAGCACTCGGAAAACAAAAACCGAATACAAGTATTACACCGGACGGCGTAGCCCGGAAGGTTGGAAGATATAAAAAACATCATTTGACATATAAAATTAGAGTGCAACATTCGAAACTCATTTCACTGTTTCGTGTAGAAACATTATTTCGCACAATCGCTTCAAATGCGCATAAATTCTGAATAAATACACTTTCCACTAAGAGTATACGTCATTTTTACAAATCGAATCAGAAATTTATATATGGATATATCGTATCACATGCGAAAAACATCAAAACAATTTGCAAGCAGTTTCAACAAGACTGTCCTTTTTAGCTTTTTAATGGATTGTTTTGCTTTGACACTTCTCATGAGTTTTTGACTAATAAACTTGTTAATTAAACCAATTTCATTTTTGTGTTCTTTGTGCTGTCCTTCAGTACTGATGGTGACAGAAAATAGAAAAAAAAATTCTGATTTTAATAACAAATTAGTTGTCAATGAGAATTTCGTGTTGGATTGAAATATTGCTGGTTTTTGTCCAGGATATTCGCCAACTAAACAAATTCTCTAAAAATAAGAGTTTTTTCCAGCAAAGTAAATTCTCAATTTTAACTAATTTCATAGTTATTTTGGAAATTTTGTTGTTAAAATCAACTAATTCAAAAACAGTAATACGAATTAGGCACAGAGCTAATTTCGGTCGTTCCGTGCGTTACCTCAAGGAAGTCATCTTGAACCGTTCATATTTTTACTTTATCTCGACGATTTAAATTTTTCGATCAAGTGCATGAAATTATGGTTTGCTGATGACTTCAAACTATTTCATATTATCAATTGAACAACTGATTCAGAGTTATTACAGAAACAATTGGATATGTTGAAAAATTGGTGTTATATCAACAAAATGATTTTGAATGCCTCAAAGTGTTCAGTCATTTCTTTTAGTCGAAAACAGTCTTCAGTCAAGTTTGACTATAAAATTTATCAAACTATTCATATAGCATATTGAATTTACTATCTCCAAATCCTTCAAGCAGTTAGGATTCATTTTACGCGTTACTAAATACTTTGAAGATGTACACTGCTTAAAAGCACTTTATTGCGTTTTGGTACACTCTACGCTTGAGTGTACTTCGGTTGTCTGGTCACCTTACTACCACAACAATATCTGTTTTGCACTTAGTTGTCTTCCATGGAGTAACCCTGTCCTCCGAGTTCCCAAGTCAGATGTAAAATGATTGACCTCGATTTATTAACTGTCCGTCGCGATGTTTGCAAGGCAGTTTTTGTAGCAGATTTTCTTCAGTCACGAATCAATTGCTCTGAGCTTATACATCGTCGTAGTCTTCGAATTAATTTCTTCGGATTCCTCGCGTTAGAATTAATAACGGATTCAACGAACGCTTTGCTAACATGTGCCGCGTGTTCAATCACTGTTTCAGTGCTTTTGACTTACATCTATCACGTAATGTTATTAAGAAGCTGTTCTTCAGAGTGTTATCTAGTTAGAATTAGTTAGTTTTAATCTAATCTGTATTAATACAATTTTAGTCTACTTAATAATAATAATATTGAATTAGGTTTAAGAAAACTCGGACAATTGTAATCTGTTGATGCAAAATATAAGAAGGTTTTATGCCTGTTGGAGAAAACATGATTCTTGTAAAAAAATTCAGAACCAGCTCAAATATCCCCTTCCTGCAAATACAAATAATTGCGTTCCAAAATCATCCATTATATTATACATATCCTATAATACATATACAAAAGCAATACTTTTTTACGTTGAACATTTAAAATAACTTGAACTGTTTTTAGGTATGAAATTTCAAATAACGTAAACCTATTTTCACGTTATGATTCGATTTATAAACCTCCGTTTGGAGTGCGTTCCTATTTAATGTTCTCAATCACTGTTTCTGGTACTTCCGGGACCGAAAACCGAGTATCAATGTATCTAAAATAAGTTTATTTGGGCATCGACTATCGATATCTGCAAATTTATTATTCAATTTTGAGTTTCAGTTCAGTTTCAGTTCAGTTTCAGTTCAGTTTCAGTTCAGTTTCAGTTCAGTTTCAGTTCAGTTTCAGTTCAGTTTCAGTTCAGTTTCAGTTCAGTTTCAGTTCAGTTTCAGTTCAGTTTCAGTTCAGTTTCAGTTCAGTTTCAGTTCAGTTTCAGTTCAGTTTCAGTTCAGTTTCAGTTCAGTTTCAGTTCAGTTTCAGTTCAGTTTCAGTTCAGTTTCAGTTCAGTTTCAGTTCAGTTTCAGTTCAGTTTCAGTTCAGTTTCAGTTCAGTTTCAGTTCAGTTTCAGTTCAGTTTCAGTTCAGTTTCAGTTCAGTTTCAGTTCAGTTTCAGTTCAGTTTCAGTTCAGTTTCAGTTCAGTTTCAGTTCAGTTTCAGTTCAGTTTCAGTTCAGTTTCAGTTCAGATTCAGTTCAGTTTCAGTTCAGTTTCAGTTCAGTTTCAGTTCAGTTTCAGTTCAGTTTCAGTTCAGTTTCAGTTCAGTTTCAGTTCAGTTTCAGTTCAGTTTCAGTTCAGTTTCAGTTCAGTTTCAGTTCAGTTTCAGTTCAGTTTCAGTTCAGTTTCAGTTCAGTTTCAGTTCAGTTTCAGTTCAGTTTCAGTTCAGTTTCAGTTCAGTTTCAGTTCAGTTTCAGTTCAGTTTCAGTTCAGTTTCAGTTCAGTTTCAGTTCAGTTTCAGTTCAGTTTCAGTTCAGTTTCAGTTCAGTTTCAGTTCAGTTTCAGTTCAGTTTCAGTTCAGTTTCAGTTCAGTTTCAGTTCAGTTTCAGTTCAGTTTCAGTTCAGTTTCAGTTCAGTTTAGTTTGAAATCAATCCCAAATAGATTGTGTGTTCAATCCACAATAAACAGAAGAAGTTTTAATCAAATACAGTAAATTAATATCCCTCTCTTCTTTTTACGAAGCACTCAGTCAAAATAAAAGACACGAAAATAAAACCCGGCCATCTCTAGTTTGAATTGGTAATTTGAACTTGGGGAGATAAACCTTGACTGTCTGACTTCTCTTCATGAGTTTGACAGTAATAAATTTTCTCATGAAACGCCAAGCGCTGTTTAACCACCATCCGGCACAACCTCCAGGTGTCAGCGGCAGGTGCTGATATGATTGCCGGTGGAATTGCTATCCAGGTCAATTTAGTGTACATGTTATAAGTGCAAATATCTGCTCATAACCAGCGCCGTAGGCTACAGGAAAAACAATTAACATTGAACCCCTCGGGCGATTGTTCCGCGAACCGTTTCCAGTTTCGAGTGCGCACGGACCGTTGATCACCTGAGTCGAGTTGTTGGGAGAAATTTCGGCCAAAAGTGAAAATTCTCCACTTGTTGGGAAAAGCTCTATCACCGCGATAAGATGCCTCGGGCCGACGGTATATGGAGCAACACGAGCTGGAAGCTGAAGCTGACTGAGCTCGTTTTCAAGGTGTGGAAAGTTGAACAAATGGCTCAGGCGTTTTAGAGTAAGAATATTTTTGAATATTTCAAAAGCCAAATGCTTCCCGGATTGAATTAACTGCGACGGTAAGCTAAGACGTAAGTCTATGAATAGTCGGACCGCTTGGGCGAAGTGAAGCGAACATTGGACTGAGCCGCGCTGCCGCGGAATGTTCCCAGCTCGGTTCAATTATTCAGACCTAATCTGCGGTAACTGGCACTGTCTGCAAATTCGATTGCAGCCAGTTGAAATATGAGAACCAGAGCGTGTTATTGTGCAACAACCGTGCACTAGTTTAGCCCCCGCAGGGCGACCAGTTCTGCCAGAATTCCCCCTCCGGGGAAGCCACGAATGCAAAACAGCCCCGCATACCAAAAGGTGAGATATTCAAACAAAAACAAAAGAATTTTTCTTCGGCACAGAGTGGTTCGCAAACAGAGCAGCTATTTTTTTTTTGCCAAGCACCATGTCAAAACCACGTGGCAGCGGTGCCGGGTCACACCCTTCAGTCCATTAGCGATTAGCATTAGATTTCGTGAGAGCTTTTCAGAACAATGCAGTGTTGTTTCGTCAGCAGAACACAATCCACGGTTAGTGACTGAGATGTCGAAACCTTTCTTTCACGACGGACTTCGAATCGGTTGTCCGCCGCGGTAAATAGCAAAAACAATGGACTTTTCTCGTGTTCGATATCAAACGATGATCTATTGCGTGCACTGAACTTTGCGTGAATGAATTCTGTAACAGCCTTCATAACTGCACTCAGCGATTCTTCGTGATGCACCCTGACTGGGGGCATGCGAATTATTCCCACGGTCAATGGTTTTCCCGATCAGGCAGCAATAACAAAACTATAACAGGGCATGTTATTTTGTCGTAAGAATTTTGTCGTAACAAGTTCTAATTATGATTATGATTATGATTATGATTATGATTATGATTATGATTATGATTATGATTATGATTATGATTATGATTATGATTATGATTATGATTATGATTATGATTATGATTATGATTATGATTATGATTATGATTATGATTATGATTATGATTATGATTATGATTATGATTATGATTATGATTATGATTATGATTATGATTATGATTATGATTATGATTATGATTATGATTATGATTATGATTATGATTATGATTATGATTATGATTATGATTATGATTATGATTATGATTATGATTATGATTATGATTATGATTATGATTATGATTATGATTATGATTATGATTATGATTATGATTATGATTATGATTATGATTATGATTATGATTATGATTATGATTATGATTATGATTATGATTATGATTATGATTATGATTATGATTATGATTATGATTATGATTATGATTATGATTATGATTATGATTATGATTATGATTATGATTATGATTATGATTATGATTATGATTATGATTATGATTATGATTATGATTATGATTATGATTATGATTATGATTATGATTATGATTATGATTATGATTATGATTATGATTATGGTTATGGTTATGGTTATGGTTATGATTATGATTATGATTATGATTATGATTATGATTATGATTATGATTATGATTATGATTATGATTATGATTATGATTATGATTATGATTATGATTATGATTATGATTATGATTATGATTATGATTATGATTATGATTATGATTATGATTATGATTATGATTATGATTATGATTATGATTATGATTATGATTATGATTATGATTATGATTATGATTATGATTATGATTATGATTATGATTATGATTATGATTATGATTATGATTATGATTATGATTATGATTATGATTATGATTATGATTATGATTATGATTATGATTATGATTATGATTATGATTATGATTATGATTATGATTATGATTATGATTATGATTATGATTATGATTATGATTATGATTATGATTATGATTATGATTATGATTATGATTATGATTATGATTATGATTATGATTATGATTATGATTATGATTATGATTATGATTATGATTATGATTATGATTATGATTATGATTATGATTATGATTATGATTATGATTATGATTATGATTATGATTATGATTATGATTATGATTATGATTATGATTATGATTATGATTATGATTATGATTATGATTATGATTATGATTATGATTATGATTATGATTATGATTATGATTATGATTATGATTATGATTATGATTATGATTATGATTATGATTATGATTATGATTATGATTATGATTACGATTATGATTATGATTATGATTATGATTATGATTATGATTATGATTATGATTATGATTATGATTATGATTATGATTATGATTATGATTATGATTATGATTATGATTATGATTATGATTATGATTATGATTATGATTATGATTATGATTATGATTATGATTATGATTATGATTATGATTATGATTATGATTATGATTATGATTATGATTATGATTATGATTATGATTATGATTATGATTATGATTATGATTATGATTATGATTATGATTATGATTATGATTATGATTATGATTATGATTATGATTATGATTATGATTATGATTATGATTATGATTATGATTATGATTATGATTATGATTATGATTATGATTATGATTATGATTATGATTATGATTATGATTATGATTATGATTATGATTATGATTATGATTATGATTATGATTATGATTATGATTATGATTATGATTATGATTATGATTATGATTATGATTATGATTATGATTATGATTATGATTATGATTATGATTATGATTATGATTATGATTATGATTATGATTATGATTATGATTATGATTATGATTATGATTATGATTATGATTATGATTATGATTATGATTATGATTATGATTATGATTATGATTATGATTATGATTATGATTATGATTATGATTATGATTATGATTATGATTATGATTATGATTATGATTATGATTATGATTATGATTATGATTATGATTATGATTATGATTATGATTATGATTATGATTATGATTATGATTATGATTATGATTATGATTATGATTATGATTATGATTATGATTATGATTATGATTATGATTATGATTATGATTATGGTTATGATTATGATTATGATTATGATTATGATTATGATTATGATTATGATTATGATTATGATTATGATTATGATTATGATTATGATTATGATTATGATTATGATTATGATTATGATTATGATTATGATTATGATTATGATTATGATTATGATTATGATTATGATTATGATTATGATTATGATTATGATTATGATTATGATTATGATTATGATTATGATTATGATTATGATTATGATTATGATTATGATTATGATTATGATTATGATTATGATTATGATTATGATTATGATTATGATTATGATTATGATTATGATTATGATTATGATTATGATTATGATTATGATTATGATTATGATTATGATTATGATTATGATTATGATTATGATTATGATTATGATTATGATTATGATTATGATTATGATTATGATTATGGTTATGATTATGATTATGATTATGATTATGATTATGATTATGATTATGATTATGATTATGATTATGATTATGATTATGATTATGATTATGATTATGATTATGATTATGATTATGATTATGATTATGATTATGATTATGATTATGATTATGATTATGATTATGATTATGATTATGATTATGATTATGATTATGATTATGATTATGATTATGATTATGGTTAAAATTATGATTATGATTATGATTATGATTATGATTATGATTATGATTATGATTATGATTATGATTATGATTATGATTATGATTATGATTATGATTATGATTATGATTATGATTATGATTATGATTATGATTATGATTATGATTATGATTATGATTATGATTATGGTTATGATTATGATTATGATTATGATTATGATTATGATTATGATTATGATTATGATTATGATTATGATTATGATTATGATTATGATTATGATTATGATTATGATTATGATTATGATTATGATTATGATTATGATTATGATTATGATTATGATTATGATTATGATTATGATTATGATTATGATTATGATTATGATTATGATTATGATTATGATTATGATTATGATTATGATTATGATTATGATTATGATTATGATTATGATTATGATTATGATTATGATTATGATTATGATTATGATTATGATTATGATTATGATTATGATTATGATTATGATTATGATTATGATTATGATTATGATTATGATTATGATTATGATTATGATTATGATTATGATTATGATTATGATTATGATTATGATTATGATTATGATTATGATTATGATTATGATTATGGTTATGGTTATGGTTATGGTTATGATTATGATTATGATTATGATTATGATTATGATTATGATTATGATTATGATTATGATTATGATTATGATTATGATTATGATTATGATTATGATTATGATTATGATTATGATTATGATTATGATTATGATTATGATTATGATTATGATTATGATTATGATTATGATTATGATTATGATTATGATTATGATTATGATTATGATTATGATTATGATTATGATTATGATTATGATTATGATTATGATTATGGTTATGGTTATGGTTATGGTTATGGTTATGATTATGATTATGATTATGATTATGATTATGATTATGATTATGATTATGATTATGATTATGATTATGATTATGATTATGATTATGATTATGATTATGATTATGATTATGATTATGATTATGATTATGATTATGATTATGATTATGATTATGATTATGATTATGATTATGATTATGATTATGATTATGATTATGATTATGATTATGATTATGATTATGATTATGATTATGATTATGATTATGATTATGATTATGATTATGATTATGATTATGATTATGATTATGATTATGATTATGATTATGATTATGATTATGATTATGATTATCATCACTCAAATCTCCAGAAAACAGATTTTTCTGAGAAAATCGCAAGAAGTACATGTGATAAGTAGAACAGAGTACTGTAACAAGAAACTTTTACTTTGATGTGATATTTCGTCTTAGAATCATCAGTGCACAGCAGTTTATGTTGAACTGCTATCGCTTACTTATCTTATCATTCAAACTGTCTCATTAAAATATAAATTGTTCATTATGATAATTTCTGATGCACCTTTAGGGCTGATTTTCGATACACGTCCATTCAAACTGAATTAGTTAGTTCACAAAAGCGGGCTTCAGCGCTTATTTATTTATTTATTTGTCGTCAATCAAAAGTAGACCATAAGGATAATTACAATAATCGTCTTAAATTAGTAAACTATTCTAAATAGATCACTAAATAATGTACAATTTATTATGAGTTAAATAATTATAATTGGCTTACCGAATAGAACTGAAATATTGCTTTAGTTTGTTTTTTGACATAGTGAAATCGACTGCTTCTGAATGCTTGTTGTATACAGCCATCAATTGATTTATTGGCCCATTTTTTGCATAGTTTGTTCGCTGGTGGTTTGTAATAAAAATATTTCGATTTCTTAAAGGCCGAGATGGTATGTAAAAATTTAGTTTGGACAGGAGTTGACTGGAATCTACGCGATTCGAGACAATGTCATTTACAAATGAGACCATTGAAAATTCTCTGCGTTCTTTTAATGTTTGAATACTGATCAGCATACAGCGAGCTTTATAGGATGGAAGAGGAAGTCTTGTCCAACCTAATTTACGAAGTGCAAATAACAAAAATTGTTTTTGAACTGATTCAATTCGATCTTCCCATGTGATTAAGCAAGGTGACCAAACTAAGCTACAGTATTCTAGTACTGACCGAACATAGGCAATGTATAATGTTTTAATTGTATACGGATCGTGAAAACAGTAACAAAATCGTTTTATGAATCCTAGCATGTTATTGGCTCTGTTTATGATTGTATTATAATGGTCAACAAAAGTCATTTTAGAATCTAGTATTATTCCTAAGTCCCTAATTCTTTCGCATTTTTGAACTGTTTGACTTCCAAGAGTAAGTATCAAGTCAGGTGTATTTCGTTTTTTACTGAATGTTATTCTACTGCATTTTTTCACATTTAGTTGAAGAAGACTTTTGTTACACCATGTATAAAAAGAAAGAATTTCTTCTTGATAAACCTTGGCATCCTCACTTTTCTCTATTTCTAAAAATAGTTTTATATCGTCTGCGTATATTAGAATTTTTATTTTTTTTAAAAGAAAGGAAATGTCGTTTACAAACAAGATAAATAAAAGAGGACCTAAATGAGATCCCTGGGGGACCCCGGAACTGACGTGAATGGGGCTCGACTTTTTACCCTTAAATTTTACAATTTGTTGTCGATTTGTTAGATAAGATTCCAACCATTTAAGAAGACCTGGTAAGATTCCCAATTTCTGTAATTTGAACATAAGCATGGGTATGTCAACACGATCGAATGCTTTGCTGAAATCTGTATAAAGAGCTTCAATGTAATTTCCCTTGTCCATAGCGGTCAGGGTATAGTGGACGAATTCAAGCAAATTAGTAGTAGTGTAATTCTTTTTTTTATTTGACTAAACAGTTTGTCATTAACGATCGCTTCAAAGAGCTTCGGAATGCAAGAAAGAATAGCAATCCCGCGATAGTTGCATATGTCTGCTTTTTTTCCCATTTTTGAAAATTGGTATAAGGAAAGAGTTTTTCCACGTATCTGGAAAAACTCCAGACTGAAGCGAATTATTAAAAAGCCAGCACAAAGGGGTTGCAAGATCTAATGCTAATTTTTTCATAAATATGGGTGGAATCCCATCAGGTCCGGCACTTTTAGAGACATCCAATTTGTTTAGGGCATCTATTATGTCTAGCACTTCGATTTGATTTACATTAATATCTTCAGTAAACTCTGGAAAGAAATTAAAATATTCACGATCGCGATCATCTTCAGAAAACTTCGTATAGATTTGTTGAAAAAAATTAGCGAAAAGATTACAAATTTCTTGTGAGTTATTACCAATGTTTTCCTGTAAATACATTCTTGACGGAAAGTTTTCTGATTTCAATTTCTAACATAACTAAAGAATTTTTTTGGGCAAGACTTTATTTCCTGTTCAGTGCTTGAGTTATACTCTTTGAATGCAGTATCAATTGCTAAACTTAGTTGGTCACAGATGTGTATGTAATTCGATAAATTGTCACTATTATTTTCTCTTTTGTACTTTTTATGAGCTTTTTGTTTTCGATTTCTTAAATTTCTAATATGCTCGTTATACCAAACAGGATACTTTGAATTATTTTGTCGCCTAATTTTCTTTAATGGGACATGTTCATTTATTATGTCGTACAGTCGTGCGTAGAAAATATCGACTGAAATTTCGACATTTCCTTCGTTTCTAAGGAGTTCTTGCCAATCTATTTCTCGTAGCTTACGACTAATACTATCATAATTTGCTGAGTGGTAATCGAAAATCTCCTCATACTCGTAGTCGTCGGGTCTATTAATCTGATGTATAAATATTGAGAATTCGATTGCTGTATGAAAAACTTCATTTTTCCACAATGGAGTTGGTGATTCTATTTTACAAAAATCATCGTGAATATTAGTAAATAAAAAATCTAAATAACAGTTTTGCTGATTTTTTACATGATTAATTTGATTAAGACCTAAACCAGATATTTTGTCGAATAAGTAATGAAGTGTTTCATTCTCCCCAACGAGAGGTAGTAAAATGCTATCATTTTCAGCGTCTTGAATAAAGTCGATATTGCGCTGATTAAAGTCTTCATATATATGAACTTTAACTTCCGATGGAAGCTTAGTAATTATTTCATCAGCAACATGCAAAAACTTTTCATATGTGGCTTTTTGGGCATTGTTAGGAGGAAAATATACTGAAACAAAAATATGTGTTTCACCTGCTAAATGAATTCTTACCCATACGTGTTCAAATTCTTTAAATTTCGTAGTGGTTATCGCCCGAAACCAAAAGTATTAGTAATAATATATTCGAACTTGATCATTGGTAACTTTCTGAAAAAATGTGTAAATTATAAAACGCGATTTGTCGCTTAGGTCACTTCGGGATCGAAAGCATCTGCAATATGATGTTCAAATTTGATCAATTATGCAATAGTTGCTTTCAAACGAACCTTGGATAGGTCAGCTCAGCCATCTCTGAGAAAATTGAGCGAAGGGACAAATTGCATTTTGTCGGTTACGTTATTTATATCATTATAACTCGCAAAACAGAAGTGACAACCAGTTCTAAAGGATGCGAAATAACAATTTCGCGATTGTTTATAGAGCTATCGTTCCAAAACATAAATTCAAATGTTTTGCATAATAAAAAGTATCATTTGAACAACATTAAGTAATTTTTTTTGTTAAAAAATAATGAGAAATAAGGCTGTGAAGGAATATTTTTGAGGACTCTTTTTAGAAACCATGATATGCATAATCCACGAAGACTAATCAGGAGTGAACAAATCAAAGCAGAATAGTTGTAGTAGATGTTTTTCTAGACCCCAATGTTTTGTTGTTTTTTTTTTAATTTTTCAAATTTTTGGTGGTTGTTTAAAGTCAAAACTATGATTTTTCACATTAAAATCCACCGTTTTGTAGCTGTAAAACCTCTCCAAAGTAACAAACAACGAAAAGGAAAACGCTGGGGTCTGGTATTTGACATGTAGAAAGTGTGTGCAAAATTTGAAAATAATTGGTGCTTTCGAGAGAAACGCGTTTAAAGTTCATTGTCTATAAAATCGTAGAAAACCAATTCATTGTTCCGGTAGGGCCTAACACTTCAAAAAAATCATATTTTTTCTTTTGTATTTTGCTTTGAAGAATGTTTTGTCAAGTTTTTAAGGCAATCGAAGTAAAACTCTTGGGTCTGTGCGCCGAGCACTTGCTTCTTCGCAGAATGAGATAGGCATAGATAAAAGCCCCTAGCTTTCAGAGTTTCGTTCCAATAGGCTTGAAAATTTCACATAATTTTTTTGAAATGTTTTCCTATACGAAAAAATAAAGAAAAAAATTAATGATTTTTCAAAAGCGTAAGTCCCTACCCGCCCCTTTATGTCATGCGAAATCGCTACCAATTGATAGAAGAATGTTTCCAGTGTTTTGCAAAAGATGGCGTTACCAGTAGATATCATACTGCAAACTTGAACATCAATATTACATGTGTATTTCTATCAGTTTTGCTTCTTTTCCCAGGGAAATTCATTGGAATTTTTTTGCTCATCAAGTGTCATTTGTCTGCTTCCAGAAGCATAACGTGGAAACCAAAATTTTTAAAATTATATAGAGATATCGAATGTTTCATGCCCAAAATGATAATGAAAAAACCCTGAAAGAAGTAGTGTTTTTTGTCAAGTGATGTTGTTACTTCAAGTACTGATTAGCCTACTATTTTCTTCCAGCAGATCTCGAACACGGATTTGATGTGTGGATCAGCTGTAGCTAAAATTTATTTAACTGTAGGAATGAATTTCAATGTAATTCCTACTTATAATTTTATAACAACTGACTAATTTGAATGATGATGACCTGAGATTCAATCTCTATTTTCACTTATTGTGGAGCTACAATTCACTTTAGGGGCTGTCCATAAAAGACGTCACGCCGCAAGGGGGAGGGGGGTGTTTCATAAAACGTGACCTTTTGTGACAGGGGGGAGGGAGGGAGGTTTTTGGAATGTGACGTCCAATATTTTCAATGAGCGCATTTTCGAAATACCTAATTATATTACTGCTTTGCCCTATTTCCTGAAAAAATCTCCACAATAAACGTTTACATTCTATAGGAAAACGTGTATTTGTTGATGTAAATGCTTCTTCTTGTAAATTCGGAAATGAGTGATGCAGGAAATCATTTCTGTTGTGATTAGCAAAAGTGCACGGAGGAGCGAGTAAATAAGCTAAATTAATTAATTTTGCCTAGTATGAGTAAAAAAGAAAAAGACGCCTTCAAACGGTTTAACTTAAGTTATGCACTGACAATTTTTTCAGTAATTTGATTTTCTAGCATTGATAATAGTATATTATAAGAATTTTTCTGATTCTGATTCAGTTTATTCAATTGTACTCCATTTGAAAAAGGGTGGGAGATCAACGATTTCAGACGTAGATCATGTCATGTCTTATTTTGATCATATGTGATTTTCCTCCACCAACATCGAATCATCCAATGATTAAACTTACATAAATCAATAATTATTTTAGCTCAAAATCACTATCCATTGTGTGACGGAAGATCAGTACCGATATTGATCGATGTGATTTAAAAGATTCTTCGGCAGTGATCTCGTTTTGATGAGGTCTTTATTTTTTTTTATTTTCTCAGCCCTGTATGCTACACTAAGGAAATATTATTCTTTACCTAAAACAATAATATATCTGTGTACCCCTAGGGGGAATAAAACAGATGATTTAAATGTTTCATCAATTCCAACCAAATACTTTTGTTAATTTATATAATTGATATTAATAAAATAACTCCGATGATTTTGTAGTTTTAGGGATATTTTTTAATCTAATGACAGCATGTAATAAATCGATTTTCCCCTCATATTTGTATGGTTTGTCATACATATTGAGAATGTATTGAGATGAATTTTATTTATTTTGAATTCGTGACATGTGACATAGGGGGGGTGAGGGGTCTTTGCTTCTGTGACAATTTGTGACAAAGGGGGGATGGGGGTCAAAAATCGTCAAAAAAAGCGTGACGTCTTTTATGGACAGCCTCTTAACTTTAACTTAAGACTTGTTTGTAATTTTTATTCACCACAACGTTCGGCCATATGTTACTGTCCCGATTAATAACTCTTCGGATGATAGTGGCTGCCCAATCACAATATAGTAACAAACTGGATACAGTAAAATACCAATACTTTGGTTCCAATAACTGAAAAAAGTCAACGATTAAAAATTTTGATATCCACCTTTTATCAATCATGCAACGGATAGAGCATGTAATACTTTTTCAGTTCAAACAAAAATGTATCAGTTCGAATGTAATTGTCAAACGAAAGCTCTGGACGAGAAACACTTGAATGAGAAGTAATCAACTATGCAAATGATTTTCACACGTAGCTTCTGAACGGAATGAATCCAACGACTATTGCACAAGAATCCGCCAGATAATGGAGAAAATACGCAAAAATTGTAACATTTTTACTTTTTTTCAAATTATAACAAATAATATGCATTGAAATATTCCTTCAATGAACGGATTTAAATTCAAATATCATATGTAGTTTAAAATGTTTAAAACTTTTCCTGTTTCTGACGGTACCTTAACTCAACAGGTTGCTTGCAAAATTATCATACGCAAATCTGAATCTGAATCAATTCCTATTTTGTAACAGATTTCGTTATTTTCTTGCTGAAATTCGTACGAATGTTGATGCCAATTTTGTTGTTTAAGCAACTAACGGACCCTCAATCATAACACAATGTATTACTAGAAATTCTTGGGTGTTTCCAATTAAAATTTTGGGTGCAACTAGTTCAATGGGTAATGTTTATATTAACTTTTGGTATTATTTTTGAAATCGTTGCGAAGATGGAGTCGAAAGAACAGCAGCGGTGTAAAATAATTTTGCTCTTGTAACTTAAAAAAATCGGATCGCTCTCATCGTGCCATCGAAAGGAAGTTGGGAATTGTACAATCATCGGTATCTCGTGTTTTAAATCGCTACGAAGAACGTCTAACTTTTGATCGCGAAGGAAAATGGGGTCAGAATGGATTGATCGTATAAACGATTTTGATCGTATTCGGAGTTTCAGCAGCTTCTCGGATTTCAATGAACCTTTCTGGAATGTAAACTTCGCCTTGAAAAGTCCCTTTGTTTTACCAAAATTCAGATAGAAAGACGAGTGAAGAATGTCAGAGACATAACTGGACGACGTAAATACGAATAAAACTGACATGCCTTTTCCACACTTCCAAGTGGGAGTGGGTCATTTCGCCGAATGCCATTTCGCCGAATGTCATTTCGCCGAATGCCATTTCGCCGAATGCCATTTCGCCGAAAGCCGTTTCGCCGAAGAGGCCATTTCGCCGAAGAGGCCATTTCGCCGAAATGGTTTATTTATTTCAAATCAATACTTATCACAATATGAAGAGTATTGAAGAATTCGGCGGAATGACATTCGGCGAAACAAGGTTTCAGTGCTTCACGTACAGATTTTTAACGAAAGTAAAAAATTACAGGATTGTGTAACGGACAAGACCGACTAAAATGTCACTGAATTGCAATTTTCAAATTCATTCATAAATTCATTTGAATAGAAAAAATTGCAATAAATTGTTCATGGCCATCTAGGATCCAAGACCCGTCGCCGTCTTGGATTATACAGATTAAAAACTATAAATTATTGATATCCATGAGAAATGTTAAAATATTTTTAGTTCGATAGAGAACTGATCGTTTTGTTGTTTTAAATTATCCAAAATTTTCTGCATGTAGCATGAGCTTTTGGCTTATTCGAAACAACTTTCATCTATGGTTCTTGATATAAAATTGAATCATTCATTGATAATTATGGGCTTCTGGTTATATGCGACACATTAAAGCTGTACAAAAATTTAAACACGATAACGTTTCTCAGGAATTGAACAAAATGCTTTTGTTTTCATACTATTGCGAAAAGTTCAAAACGCTTAAAACATTCCGAAATCGGTTCACGGTCTAATCACTGATAAGTTTCGCCGAAGTATACATCAGACTTCGAATACATTCAGTAGCGTTCTGATTGGTTATAAGAGCATTTTAGGTATACATTGAATGACTAAAATAACCGTCTTAAACAACATGCACAAATGTGTCTCCCAAATACTTATGGTTTATAACTATACATATTTAGTGTCGGTTTTACTAGCGATCAAAACGTATCGTAATCCCAATGCACTCAATCACTGAAAATATTCTGCGCTTCTATAGGTCGTTTTTGTACGATACGCTTTGTGCGATGATTCGTTCAATTCATGCGATTGAAATTTTGCGCGTCTTATTTTGGCACTGAATTTCACCTTAATGCTTCTTCATACCAAACATTTTAGAAATCTCATACTAGTGATCTTTCAGTTATAAATTGCTGAACATATTTCTGATGGTAGGAAGAAAAAAATATGTTGCTGTCTGAAATTCAACAAGAAATATTCACGATAAAGTTCTGTCCATTCTTGTGCACAGTGAATTTTGATAAGGCACCTCATAGTAAAGTAAGACGTATTCACGTCCAAAATGACGAACACTACAAAAAAGTATTGTTTTTTTAATTGAAGTACTGGAAAACGCTAAGTCGAGTCCTACACTGGAAAAAGTTGATTTTATAAATGTAATGTTGACAAAAACATTTTTGATTTTGATGGACTAAACCCAAGGTAGGTGTTTATTTTCTCAACCAACCGTTCATACATTGCAAGATGGACACTTTCAAGATAAAGCAATTCTTTTCTAACTAAAACATTTTCTAGTCCATACTGAATTTGTTTTCGACTATTTATATAAAATCATTACCATTCAAGAATCCAACGAAACTAAATTTGTGAGAAGATTTTACTGCAATGATTGCTCGATATTTGCAAAAAGTGTCAGTACTGGACTAGGAAAAGTTTTAGTCAGGTAAAATAGTTTACGATATATGCACGGTTGGTAGAGAACATAATAAGCTATCTTGGGACAAAATTTCATCAAAATCAAAACTGGAGTTTTGTTGTCAATCGACCTAAAGTTGCTTTTCTGACTAGATTTAGCCTAGCTCCATTACTCGAAAGATGTTTTGGAGTGGTACAAGGCTTATGAAGTCAATGAACCGAAAGTGTAACGCAAAAATAAAAATAGTTATGTTCACTTAGCACAAAATCGAGCACCGACGCGGTGTCAAAAGCCCTCAAATATCTAATGCAGTCAAGTTTGTGCCGAATTCTTCGAGCCGAAACCGGAGCTACGGCCAATTGAGAAACATTGGACCATCTTGAAGCAGGCACTTCGAAAACATTTAATGCAATGATTGCGATTTGATTCCGTTAACCCTTCAAGTAACCAATTTTGCCCAAATTTTGCCGCACCTTTCCGATCGGGTCAGATCGTAAAATTGCTCTGACGGAGGCGTTAGCGGCACCTAGAAGGCCTAGCCTTATACCTACCCAAGGAAATTATTCACTCAGTTATGCAATCTGGTAGACCGCCAAATTCAAAGCACATCCAACAAGTTTGTTGGAGGTCGAAATTTCACGTTCGCTTTTGTTTGCACCAATTGCACGGCAAACCGTAGCGGCTCGGATGGTAATGGATGGTATGGCAGCAAACAAAAACGTGCCGTGTGATTGATGAAAATTCGGCACCGCTTCGTGCGTAAAACCGAAAATAATAGAACGCGAAATTCCCCCGAATTCCAATGATCTGGATTTATTTTGACAAAAATGTCTGCGTCACACAGTGGTTCGAATCAATAAAAACGTGGACATAAATCAGTAGCTGCCATACCGTTATTTTTATGCATATAGTTGCTTTTAAGAAATTATTTACAAATATATACCGCGTAATGTGATTCTATCCCTAATTATTCATCGCCTACTTTGACAAAAAATATAACCATAACTTTGTTTTCTGAAGAGATAGAAATTTTTTTTCTTCTACAAAGTTTCAGAACTATTGAAAATAATTTACTTTGTCAAATATACCAAAGTCTAGGTCGCACCGTTTCGGATATACAAAGCGTTTTTATGGCAACCCCCTTAAAATCAGTTTTTTACTCATAACTTGTCTCGAGTTATTTTTTTATGCATACTTTGTTTGGACTAATTGTACAAAATACAAAATCCCATATTTTTGTTGAAGGTAGTGCATAGGTTTGTTGTTTCCTGGCAAAGTTATACAACATTTTACCTTTTTTCACCTATGATAAAACCTTACACCGAAGCGAAATATGCAACTTTGTGCAGCTAATTTTTACAAAATTTATAGGAAAAGATATGCCCAATACTATAATAAAAAATCTGAGTGGAACTCGATGGAACTTTTTTTATGCCTTTTCAAAGTTAGTTTTAGTTATTGAATTATGACAACCCCCTTAAAACTAGTTTTCTAATCATAACTTGTTACAGGTTATTTTTTATACATACTTTTTTTGGAATAATTGTAGAAGATATAAAATCCCAGAATTTTGTAGAAGGTAATGCATAGGTTTATTCTTTTCTTGAAAAGTTATACATCATTTTACCTCTTATTACCTAGGAAACCTTGTGCCGAAGCGAAATATGCAACTTAATGCAACAAACTTTTACAATACTTATAGGAAAATATATTCCTATGGTCAAAGATTTACACAGATTCTGAAATCGATCACAGTTTAGTACCAAAAATTACAGAGCGGTAGGAAATATGGAGACCTTTTTTTGCTTACCAAAATGATTCCGATCAGCTATTATCGAAACGTGCACAGATTTTGCACAGACAGATTTTTGGCTTGATCACAGATTTTTGAAAAAACGACCTGGCATCCCTGCTGGTAAGGTGGAAACAAGCTACGAGCTGAACGGATCTTCGGCTCTTGAAGAGCGAATTGTGAATGAGAAGAAATGCGTGCATGAGCTTTTGTTTGTTCTTCCAATTGTGTATCTATCCTTCTTTAACAGATTGAATGAGCCATTGTCAATAAGAAATCCTACCTCTCACTCAGTACATTCAGCGATGCCACTTTTGCAGATATTCTCAAATATGACATAATGATAATTCGCAGACAGGTTAGCTTGCATAGCATTGTTCTTTGTGCTTCAATGATTTCGATCATGCATATGAAAAAAAAATGGAGTAAGAAAAACGGCGTTCAAAACAAACCTTCAGTTCAATCTAAATGAGCTGATGAGCTGATACATTGAATCGATTCCCTTTAGTGAACTGATCGGTTCGGAGCTGCTTCACAAATCTCTAAGTGAGCGGCGCACGATCAAAATATCGTCTTAAAAAACGTGTTGCTTCGCGATAACTCAATTTTTTGAAAAATGAAATCTCTTTGTAAAGGTTTGTACTTTTACAATACTTTTTCATATTTTGTTTGGAAAACATGTTTCCATTTTTTTAATATGTGTTGAACTTTTGATAATTTTTCGAATTTTCAATATTTAAAATTAACTTTGAAAAGGCCTAAAAAAAATTGCACCGAGTTTCACTAAGATTTTTTTTTAATATTGTTAATTGTCGAAAAGTAAACAAAATAAAAATCCCAACAATTTGCTTAAGTTGCGCTTACAAGCATGAGCTTGCTTATGCGTGTTCACGTGCACTTTGTAGTAGATACTTAGGTAATAGAGGTAGATTCTACATAGATAAATCCAAAAAAACTGTTTTTAAAATAAAGTGAATATATCTCAAAAATTTATTTTTCACATTATTTATATCAACAGCAAAAATAATTCAAATGTTTTTGCTTCAAAATAAAATAGAAAAAAAAAATTTTGTGAAAAAAATAATATTTTTATTCGAAATTGGTACTACCCCCTTAACAAAAATTAAGGTGCCACTTTCAAAAGAAGCGTAATATAATCTTGTAAAACTTCTTCAAAGACACGTTAGCTCTTGAAAATCAGTGAGAGTCAGTACAGATTTTTGACCGTCTTTTTCCAGTTTTGAACCACTGTGCGTCATCTCAAATATACCAAATAGTGACTTACCAGCGACAGGCAGGCCGATATGCAGCAGTAGATGAACACGTTTCGCTTCGAAAAATATCCCATCCTTCAGAACCCGTACTTCGATGATCATCGGGTCCCGGTTTCGGGTTCGTGGTTTACTCTTCGTTCAAATCCTTTCCGATGAAGTACCGTCTTAACCCGTTTTTCTACAGTCAGCTTCTTTTGGCGTAGTTTGCCAAACAAAAAATTAACCACACTTCACTAACTTCTCGACGGTATCAACTTCAGATTATTTTCAACGATTACTGCATTATTGAAGTGTAGAGACGGACTGCACTTAACACTCTAGGCTTTTTTTTTTGTCTTCTCTTTCTCTCCGTTTGCGTACTCTACCGAAATTTGTTCACCTCATTATTCGCACTCGCGCGCGGGATCGTGGTTCGGGGCTCGAATTGATTATTCAAATCTGCTATCGCCTTCCTACTTTTAACTGCTCAGCTTGATGACTTCCATTGTTGTTGTTGTTGTTGATGTTGATTGGCTCATTAGCTCTTAGCCGATGGATGATTTCGCAGTCCACTTTTCGTCTCGGAACTTGTTCGATAACCGACCACAAGCGGTCGTCTCGGTCGAGCGGTTAATTTATCGGCTTTAGGAGCTGGAATGAACAACAAAAAAACAAACGATCAGTAGTTGTAGGCAGTAAGCTTGTCGCTATGCATCTCACACTCGGGCCAATGAAGAAAAGAAGTATGAAGTCGCGAGGGGATTTAAATTGAAATGATCGGCTGGACGCCACACAACCAATCTGCTAGGGTGACTGTCGCTGTACATATGTCCGATTTAGTTTAAATTTGGCAACACTTTCGTTCTATGGAATTAGAGATTACATTTTTTATTGGCACCTTAGATTACAGGTAACCTAAATGGCGGTCGATAAAATAATATATTTGTCTGCTTAGCGGATTTTGTTGCACCGCGGGGTGGCAAACTGTTATGCAACAACGATTCAAAGACAGAACATTAAGCAGATAAAATAAGGCAAAGCGGGCTGTACTTCAATGCCTGCGCGAACAGCGTTCAATTGGATGACATTTGGAAAAGCGCTGAGATGAATATGGCTGATGTTACCCTACTTGCTTTGGGTAAAGAAGCTTGCTTTGTTGGATTCATTCCAACTGGAAACCGGTGTTCAGAGCCGGTTTGATTAGACTTATGCGCTTCGTGGATTTTTTTTTTAAACTGGTTGCTGCGATTATGTTTATTGTTGAAATTGAAAGTTCTTAAACTTTTGACAAGTCACTAGACCGCTTTTAAGTGCGTAAGAATGCTGTTATGTGATCGGGCTTATACCATAATTTGGAATGATTGAAATGAAATGTCGACAGAAACGATCTTGTAGCTTGTTGCAATAAAGCCAAACTAATTTCTACTTGTCATATATGAAAAAATTACACCTTCAAAAGTGATAAATAACGGGCTATTAAAAATCCTGGTAATTTTTTTTTTGTCGTGAATACGACTTACTTTACTATGGGGCGCCTTTTCAAAATTAGCCATATGGAAGAATGGGCAGAACTTAATCGCGAATATCTCGACTTGTATTAATGGTAGCAACATAATTCTTTCACCATTTCATCAAAAATATGATCAGGAATTCAGGATAATATTTTGAACAGTGTGCGATAACCACAAACAACTCAAAAATTAAGTTTTCTTAAAATTTGAAAACAACGCGGAAAACTTTTTACTTTCGCTTGGGTTTTTCGCGCAAGGACGACGATTTTGAGGTAGTCAGGCACATATCTTCAACTGAATGCATATAAAAGGGGAACCGTGGTCGAATAACCTACTACGACTAATTTCGATTTTGTTTTATTTTTTATTCGCAGTTGTCTACCTACCCAAGCTATGGGTAAAAACCGCCATAGATCCGAGAAGGATCCAAAGGATGCTAAGCGTCTGAAGCCAAGTGATGTACAGGTAAACGACCGTTTGCTGAGTAAAAACCAATATGCTGATCTGCCAGTAGATGTCGAAGAGGAACTGCAGAAGAAGGAAAAAATGCCGCCTTTCTACCTGAAGGGCTTCCCACCAACTCTACGCTCGGATTTCAACACACTGATCAGCAAAGGACTACAGGCAACAATCCGTTTATGTACTGAAGGCTACAAAATAACTGTTCCGGCTTTGAACCACTACAAAGGAGTGGAATGTTATCTGAAGCAGACAAAAGCGGAATACTTCACACACGATATTGCCGCCAACAAACCTATGAAGGTTGTACTTCGAGGACTACCCGACATGATGGAAGCCGAACTAAAGCAGGCACTGTCGGAGGCTGGACTAAAGCCTTTGATGGTGTTCAAAATGAAGCGACATAATACGGATAAAAAGTTTAGAGATCAACTGTACCTGATTCATCTGGAGAAGGGCTCCATCACCATGAGTCAACTGAAAACGATTAAATCGTTATTTCACATAATCATCGAATGGCAAAAGTATAAACCGGTACATCGGGATGTCACACAGTGCACGAACTGTTTGAACTACGGCCATGGAGCGAGGAATTGCCACATGAAAAGTCGGTGCGGGAAATGTGCCGAACCACACAATACCAACGATTGCCTACTAGATGACATCGCTGTAAAATGTGTGAACTGTGATGGCGACCATCCATCTACTAGCAAATCGTGTCCCAAACGTGCTGAGTTCACAAAAATTCGACAACAGGCGTCCCGCAAACAATCAACGCGCAAGAATGTTCCACAGAAGGATGAAGTTAATTTCCCACGGCTCCCACCGAAGAGGGATATTCCGAATTTGCCGCCACTTCCTCGCAGCAATCCAAAGACTTCAGCCGCTGGATCTCAAAAAGAATCTTCCTCAAGAATCCCTCCTGGATGGGGCAATAATCAACCACAAGCAAAGGATGACTCTGGTGATTTATTCTCTGCTGAACAACTGATCGTCATTTTTGAAACAATGACAACAAAACTACGAAACTGCAGAACGCGGTTAGAGCAAATCAACGCCTTAGGCAAATTCATCATCGAATATGCAATATAATGAGTTGGTTATAGTAAATTGGAATGCTTGCTCACTCAGGAGCAAAACTGCTGAATTGTCCGACTTTCTTCAAGAGAAGAATGCCGATATTGCTATTTTAACTGAAACTCATCTTAAACCTGAAATTTCTATTTTTATTTCCAATTACAGGATTCACAGGCTCGACAGGGCAACTACCAGAGGAGGGGAAGTTGCCATTGCCATTAAACGATCCATTCAGCACAGGCTTCTGTCAGCCTTTAAATTGCAACTCATAGAAGCCATCGGAATTGAGATTACAACGACGATGGGACCCATCATCATCATTGCAGCGTACTGCCCCAAACAAACCAATCTTCGAGATGGTACGTGTGCATCATTGAAGCGAGATCTGGCTATGCTCACTCGACGACAGAACAAATTCATCATTGCTGGGGACCTGAACGCACGGCATGAGCTGTGGGGAAACAGAAGACAGAATCGAAACGGATTCGTACTTGCCGAAGATTACGAAGCTGGACAATACAACATCTTCGCTCCGGATCAACCAACGCGACTTTCCAGATCGGGAGTTCATTCCATTTTGGATATATTCATCAGCAACATCGCCATAGACAGCTCTCCGGTTGTCTTCTACGAGCTCTCTTCTGACCACTTTCCAGTAATATTGACGTTGGGATCTTCACCAGAAACAGTGCCTATTCAACCACGGAGGAACTATTATCGCACCGATTGGGTCCAATTTCAACAAATCGCCGACCAACTTATTAATATCAATGTTCCACTAGATTCCCCGATGGAAATCGATGCGGCCCTATCTTCCTTCCAGCATTCAATCACAGTCGCTCGTGATAGGACGGTTCCAGTACAACATATGCCGAGTTCCTCTCTTCAAATCGACAGTGTCACCAAGAAACTCATCCGACTTCGGAATATCTACCGGAGGCAGTATCAACGAACTGGCATCCTAGATAGGAAGACTACTTATAACAACTTAACTAGGATAATCCAGGAAAGGATATCTGAGCTTCGCAACAGGAACTTCCAGCAAAAGCTTCGAAAAATTCTCCCACATTCAAAGCCCTTCTGGTCCTTAACGAAGGTGCTTAAGAAAAAACCGAAGCCTATTCCTCCTCTGATGTCACCCCAGGACGCAGCTGAAGGAATACCTTTAATCACACCAGTAGAGAAGGCAAATGCGCTAGGCCAGCAGTTTGTGTGTTCTCACAATTTAGGACTCAACATTGTTAGTCCATATGAAAGAGCCGTTGCTGATAGCGTAGCTGAGGTTGACCAATCAGACAGCTTAGTTCCTGAGGAAAGTAGAGTCACTGCGAATGAGCTGATGGCTTTTGTGAAAAAATCCAAAAATATGAAGGCCCCCGGTTTCAACAACACATTCAACATTGAGCTGAAACATTTGAGTATTCGCTCATTTGTCTTCTTAGCTAAACTTTTTAACAGGTGCTGGGAGCTTGGTTACTTCCCTTCAATGTGGAAGTTAGCTAAAGTTATCCCAGTTTTGAAACCGGGGAAAGATCCTTCCTTTTCCAAGAGCTATCGGCCCATCAGCTTACTCTCTGCCCTATCCAAGCTGTTTGAAAAGTCAATACAAAGGCGAATTCTTGCTTTTGCAGATGAACAGGATATATTTCTGGAAGAACAGTTTGGGTTCCGGAAAGGAAGATCCACCATCCACCAGCTCACAAGGGTTAACAACGTCATCCAGCAAAACAAATCAGTGTCCAAAACGACTGCCATGGCAATATTGGATATTGAAAAGGCATTCGATAATGTGTGGCACGATGGCCTGGTGTTTAAATTGCATAGGTATAATTTTCCCATGTATCTTATTAAAATTATCAAAAATTATCTTGCAGATAGAGCATTCCAGGTTTCTCTGAATAATGCACTTTCAGAAAGATTTACTATTCCTGCTGGTGTACCCCAGGGAAGTATCCTAGGTCCCATTCTATACAACATTTTCACATCAGACATCCCACCTCTTCCAGGTGGTGGTGTTCTGTCACAATTTGCTGATGATACTGCCATTCTTTACAAAGGTCGTGTCATTAATGCTCTGAAAAATAAACTACAGACAGGTCTGGACGCTTTAACAGAATATTTTACAAGCTGGAAAATTGTGATCAATGCAGCAAAAACTCAGGTCATCTTGTTTCCACATTCAAGATCTCCAAAACTTGTTCCATCAGACGAATGCAGAATACGATTCGGTGATGAGGTCATTCAATGGTCCGATGAAGTTATCTATCTAGGACTCACCTTTGACAGACATCTGATATTCAGGTCACATGTTGACAAAATCGTTCAAAAATGCAGCATACTCATTAGGTCTCTGTATCCGCTGATTTGTAGAACATCTAAACTATGCCTGAAGAATCAGATGGCCGTCTATAAACAAATCATCTACCCCGCAATTGAATACGCAGTCCCTGTTTGGCGGGGTTGTGCACGAACACACAAACTTAGGCTTCAACGCATTCAAAGTAAGATCTTAAAGATGATTCTAAATCTACCCCCTTGGACAAGGACTAGTGAAGTACATGAGATGGCCTCACTGGATATACTAGAACAAAAATTCGAACAATACTGCACGAAATTTGAAGAGAGGTGCTCAATCTCTGAAATACAAATAATTCAAAATTTGTACGTATTAGGTTAGGGATAGTTATAAGTAGGTAGACATTTTATAAATAATTAAAATAAATATTATGATTAAACATTAGTATGTAAAACAAGAGTAACTAAAACACCTATTATTAATAACGAATCGTATGAACAACAAAGATGAAAGGCCAAAGGGTCAAAACACTTGTACTGTAAAATGTTGATGTAATACACAAAAATAAGATTAATAAACAGATATTTATGCAAAAAAAAAAAAAAATGCGAAAATCGATCATTTCTTTTCGTGCGTTCGATGGAAGCAGACGTCGTGGGAGTGGAATCATCAACCAGCAGCGACAGAGAATGCACCTTCTGCGTGGTTAATAAAAACCTCAAACGCTCAGGTTGCATCTCTTATTCGCTTGCTGGCCACCAAGGCGAGAACCAGCAGCGACTGAAACTGGATTCTGAGTCTGTTATTGGATCTAAATTTAGGTCTTGAACTCAGGGTCCAGTTCTCTATTCCAGACTTCTATTCGGTTCTTCTTAAAACCATAATAATACTCCTAAAGGATTATGCGGAATTTACTTTACTGTACCTCTATACAACCCATTTTTTATTAATGGCGAAAAATCGTCTTCAAATTTCAGAGCTTAGTTCCGGAATATGAGTTTAGAATTCAGAGTCTGCGTGCTGAATTGGATTCTGGAAAATGATTGTAGTTCTAGAACTAAAATCCAATTGAGTTCTGAGTCTGTTCTATGTTCTAAATTTAATTCTTGAACTCAGTTCCAGTTATTAATTTCAGAATTCTTCAAATCGGTTCTTTTTAGAACCATAATAATACTCCCAAAGAATTAAGCGAATTTTTTTTTTTTTTTTTTCATTTCGAATTTGGCTGTCGTTGTCAACGTATCGATTATTTTATTATAAAGAACTCTACTGCTTATTTCATAATATTTAATTGCGTTTCAGAATGATTAATGTAACTAATCTGTAATCTAGTCTAGGCGCATCGTTTAAAATTCTAGTAATGAAAGAGGGGGAAGTTGCACAATTCAAACAATCGATCAACTACCAATTCGAATTCGGAAGTATAAATAAAGCGTGTCATATTCGTATTCACGACATCCAGTTATGTCTCTGACATTACACACCCGTACTTTTTTCCCATAAATACGTTTATTTCTTAAGGCAGTTTACATAAGTTTTTCTTCGCCGTAGCATCACTTTTACATAATATTCTTATCCTAATTTAATTCTAACATAGTCACAACGTTTTGAATTTATTAAAACATATTCTCTTCTAGCTTAAATATCATCTTAGGTAACTCGTCATTAATTATGAAATCTACTCGGAAATATTATTTGAACCAAACGATTAACTTCTATAAATTATTAAATAAGCTGTTATTTTCAGACATTTTGTTGATAATTTCGTAAACTGTTTCGAGTTTGTTTGTATCATTACATAATTTTTATTCTAATTTAGCTATTGGTTGAACTCATGGACGCAGCTGGGATCAGAACTAAGTCTTAAAAGGGGCCTTTATTAAATTGAAACTCCAATTTTCTTTATGAAATGATAAATAAGTTTCATGTATGGAAGGTCACGACAAGCAAGAATGTCTCGAACTGGGATATTGGATAGTCTACCTTGGGTACGCAAAGAATTTATTAGTTGAGATCTGACATCACGATACTCCACGCATGTCCAAACGACATGATCAATATCACGATAACCTTCTCCGCAAGCACAATGATTAGTCTCGGAGAGCCCAATTCGAAGGAGATGTGCATCTAACGTGTAGTGATTGGACATGAGTCTGGACATCACACGAATGAAATCCCTACTCACATCCAGTCCCCTGAACCATGCCTTTGTCGATATTTTCGGAATAATTGAGTGCATCCACCGACCCAGATCATCTCTATCCCAAGATGCTTGCCAGCTGGCAAGTGTTCTTTGGCGAGACGAACTATAGAATTCGTTGAAAGCAATCGGTCGCTCATAAATTTCACCCTCAATAGCACCACGTTTGGCTAAATTATCGGCTCTTTCATTGCCTGGAATGGAGCAATGAGCCGGGACCCAGACTATAGTGATTAGATAATTATTATTCAATATGTCGTTCAGACACTGTTTTATTTTACCCAAGAAAAACGGTTCATTTTTGCCAGCAGCGATTGAGCGAATGGCTTCAATTGCACTCAGACTATCTGTGAAGAGGAAATAATGGTTTGGAGATAATGTGACGATTACACTCAAACTGTAATGAACTGCTGCTAGCTCTGCTATATAAACAGATGCAGGTTCTTGAAGCCTAAATGAGGCCGAAACATTATTGTTGAACATACCAAACCCTGTCGCTTCTTCAATTCGCGATCCGTCCGTGTAAAACATTTTCTCAGAGTCAATATGCCTGAACTTACTTGAAAATATTTTTGGGATTTCCGTCGAGCGTAGATGATCCGGGATTCCACACACTTCACGCTGCATGGATGTATCGAAAAATAAAGTTGAGTCAGGGGCACTTAGGATGCTGACACGGATAGGAATATATCTTGAAGGGTTGATTTCCTGTGACATATGGTTAAAATATACTGTCATAAATTTTGTTTGAGATCGAAGCTCGACTAGTCGTTCGAAATTATTAATTACCATGGGATTCAGCACCTCACATCTTATTAGCAGGCGTGATGAAAGCTCCCAAAATCGATCTTTTAATGGAAGAACTCCCGCCAGAACTTCAAGACTCATTGTATGTGTCGAATGCATGCACCCTAAAGCAATTCGCAAACAACGATACTGAATTCGCTCCAGTTTGATAATATGAGAGTTTGCAGCGGAACGAAAGCAAACGCATCCATATTCCATCACTGAAAGTATCGTTGTCTGATACAATTTTATTAGATCTTCCGGATGAGCACCCCACCAAGATCCTGTTATTGTTCGAAGAAAATTTACTCTTTGTTGGCATTTTGTTATCAGAAACCTAATGTGTCCTCACCACGTGCATTTGGAATCGAACCACACCCCGAGGTATTTAAAAGTTAAAACCTGTTGGATCATTCTTCCCATCATATGGAGCTGAAGCTGCGCGGGATCATGCTTTCTTGAAAAGACGACTAACTCTGTTTTCTCCGCAGAGAATTCGATACCAAGATGAACAGCCCAATCGGACAAGTTATCTAAGGTATCTTGCAATGGTTTATGCAGATCAATAGCTTTGGGTCCAGTAACTGAAACCACGCCATCATCTGCCAATTGTCTTAGTGTACATGGGGTTACTAGACAGCTGTCAATGTCATTTACGTAAAAATTATAGAGGAGCGGACTAAGGCATGAGCCTTGCGGGAGACCCATGTAACTATTTCTGAGTGTTGCCAAATCGCCATGTGAAAAATGCATGTGTTTCTCTGACAAAAGGTTGTGCAAATAATTATTTATAACCGCTGGGAGTCCATTTTGGTGAAGCTTGTCTGAAAGAACATCAATGGAAACTGAATCAAATGCTCCTTTAATGTCTAAAAACACAGATGCCATTTGTTGCTTTTGAGCGAAGGCAATTTGGATGTCAGACGAAAGTAATGCAAGGCAATCATTCGTCCCTTTATTTCTACGGAAGCCAAACTGAGTATCTGACAACAAACCATTCGTCTCGACCCAAGTGTCGAGACGTCGTAGAATAATTTTTTCGAACAATTTTCTGATGCAGGACAACATCGCAATGGGTCTATATGAGTTGTGATTGGAAGCTGGTTTCCCCGGCTTTTGAATGGCGATAACTTTCACTTGTCTCCAGTCGGGCGGAACAATATTTTGCTCAAGAAACTTGTTGAACAATTCCAACAAACGTCTTTTTGCGATGTCGGGCAGATTTTTCACCAAGTTGAATTTAATTCTGTCCAACCCAGGGGCGTTATTGTTACAAGACAAGAGTGCTATAGAAAATTCCATCATTGAAAATGGGTTATTAATAAAACCATTATTTGGAGGAGATTCCCGTATAATGCTTTGCGTAGGAACAGAATCTGGGCAAACTTTCCTAGCAAAGTCAAATATCCATCGGTTCGAGTATTCATCACTCTCATTGCCCACGTTACGATTCCTCATTCGTCTGGCCGTATTCCAAAGAGTGCTCATTTAGGTTTCTCTTGACAAACCTTCGACAAAATGTCTCCAATAGCTACATTTTTTGGCTCGAAGTATGCTCTTGTACTTGGTTTCTAAAACCATAAGTTTTTCAAAATTCTGAGGAGTTCCTCCTCCCCGTTTTAGAAACGTCTTGCAAGCATTTTGTTTTGCGAGTTTAGCCTCTGAGCACTCTTTGTCCCACCAGGGGTTGGGAGGCCTTCTGTTAGTCGTTGGCCCAGGAAAGCGTTTAGTTTGGGATTGTTCTGCTGCCTCCAGAATCGAACAAATGAGGAAGTCATATTCTTCAAGTGGAGGGAGCTCTTCCATTGAATTCAAAATACTAGAGATTCTACTTTGGTATTTAATCCAGTCGATATTTTTTGTCAAATCATATGGAAAACTAGCTGAATTAGCAATACATTTGTTACAGCTAATTGAGATGATGATTGGTAAATGATCGCTACCGTGTAAATCAGGCAATATTTTCCAGGTGCAATCTAGTCGAATTGATGTTGAGCAAAGAGATAGATCTAATGCACTTGGGCGTGCAGGAGGTCTTGGGATCCGTGTCGTGCTACCCATATTTAATACCGTCATGCTAAAATTGTCACAAATGTTTTGTATTAAAGATGACCTGCTATCATTGTAAACGGAACCCCACATCATTCCGTGCGAATTTAAATCCCCCAGAATCAATCGTGGAGCAGGAAGGGCTTCAACCATTTCATTAAGCTGTCGCTGTCCAACTTGTGCTTTTGGAGGAATATAAACCGAAGCTATGCAAATATCTTTGCCTTTAATGTTTATTTGGCAAGCAACAACTTCTATACTAGAAGTTGAAGGGATGTTTAATCTATAAAAGGAACAGCATTTCTTAATTCCCAAAAGCACTCCACCATACGGAGAGTCTCTATCGAGACGTATAATGTTAAAATCATTAAAATTTAAAGCTATGTTTGAAGTAAGCCATGTTTCGCATAAAGCAAATACATCACATTTTTGACTATGCAATAATATTTTAAATGAATCAAGTTTTGGCATGATGCTTCGACAATTCCACTGCAGGACAGTGATTGTATCATTTGCGGCGGGTGATAAATTATCCATCAAAAGATACAAAACCTGAGACAATTGGCCATTGAGCTGATAACTGCTTCAAAAAATTTCTAGCTATTGGAAGGAATGCCATTATGAGGGTCTTTAAGGGTTCAGATATATTGAATGCTGAGAAAATCCATTCAACAATTTCCGAAAACTTCAGTAATCCTGTTGGTGGCTGTGAAATGGAGCCCACAGGATTATTACCTTTTTCTGTGCTAGATCCTGGATTGGTTTGTGAATTTGACAAACCAGGAGGCACAGTCTTTGGCTTTGACTTTTTTTGTTTAACACGGGGATCTTTTTTCGAAGATCAAACTTTAGGTGTCTTTTTTGGTAATTTGGAAGAAGACTTCTTTCTCTTAACTGACCCTTGGGTAGTGATAAACGAATTATCTTCACTATTTTCGTCAGAGTCAGAGTCCTCTGGTTCCTCTAGATTTGAAAACCCGTTTTCGGTTTCCAAAGGGGGGACATCAATGACCGTTTTAAGCATTTCTGCATATGTGCGCTTAGACCGTGATTTTAAAGAAAGCTTAATTTTGTCTTTGTGCACTTTAAATGCAGTGCATACTGAAATATCCTCATGAGGACTTTCCCCACAATAAATACATTTTTCAATTTTCTTGTTGCAATCATTATCTTTATGAGGTCCTTCACACTTAATACATTTTGGTTTATTGCTACAGTAATTAGCTGTGTGTCCGAATTTTTTGCAGTTCGTACAATTCATTACATTTGGAACAAAAAGCCGAACAGGGAGGCGAATTTTATCGACATAGACATGGGACGGCAACGCAGACCCGGCAAATGTCACTCGAAACGAGTCTGATGGGCGATAAACTTTTTTTTCCTCTTCATAAACTACTGAGTACAGTTGTTTGCACTCCAGTATTTTCACACCCTCAAGCATAGAGTTCTTGAAACGACCAACACCATGCTTGAGTAAATCATCTACCGAAAGACTCGCTTCGGTAACAACACCGTCAATTTCGACATCTTTGGAGGGTATGTAAACTTTATACTCTTTATTGAAATGTTCCGAAGAGACAATATCATTCGCGTGTTTCAAATTATTTACCACAACACGAATTTTATCGTTATTTACTTTTATGATCTCTTTGATTGAAGAGTATCGTGATGTCAAACCTTTAGAAATTTGGTAAATGTTTAATGGCTTTGATATACGTCTAAAAAAGACTATCCAAGGCCCAGAAGAGCTCTCCTGATATTTTTTCGTTCGTGGGGGTATAGGATTCATGCTAGGATTTACGTCCATGGATTCATCCATCACATTAAAATTTTTAATCAAACTTTAAAATAAAAAATGAAACCAACACTACACAGTACTCAATTAAAAGGAAAAGAAAAAACTTCTACCTTGAAATTGTTGTCTATCTCCGTTGCACTGCCGTGTAGATCCTCGTTGCTCTAGATGTTCTTGTTGGTTGCTGATTGTTGAATGTGATGCTACTGCTACCTGACATCCAGCACCACTCGATTTCCGATTTACTTTTGTCTTCGCCAGCTGTAACCAGCGCAGGTCACCGGTGTATACCTGCGTGTTGTATGGCAGTGGAAAGACCGAGTTGTCTTGTCTCCTTCTTCCTTGTGCTTCGCACCGATATGCTTCTGCACCGAAGTGCCTTCGCACCGGTGTGCTTTTGCACTCTCCTGCTTCTGTGTGCCTTTGCACTCTTCTTCTTCAATGTGCCTTCCCGGGTAGAAGTGATTTGCAAACCAATACCAAATTCCGGGTTTGCACTTTCCTGCTCAGCACTTGTGGCTGTATATTGTGGCCTGGGTAGAGCTTGGGAAACGCCCTTTGTTGTTTCCTTCACCAGCTTAGCCCAGCACTAGGGCTCTCTTATGCAGCACGATTTTACGTTTTAACGGCTGCTGCCAACAGGTCTCTACCTGTAGTTCAACCGTTGTCGTATTCAACGCGTGTAAACTAACCAGCGTTATTAAACTGTACGCTTCTATACACAACCTTCTCGGTTGAACGGCTATTACTGAATGAAAAAAAATCCTGGTAATGAAAAACCCCATATTAAAATTTTCGTCAAGAAAATAAGATGCTAAAGACTAACAACATCATTAATAAATTCCCAGTTTTAGATATTAGAAATTTTTTAGAATCCAATGTTTCACTTGAAACTATATTTTAATACATAAAGACTGTCCCAGAAAGTATGGACGCAACCAAAAACCGCTGCCATTTCGCAATGGTTCAGAATCTGTCAATTTTTATGGCTGCGTCCTGGAGTTTACACTCTTCTCTAACCACTTGTGCAGTTGTTTATTCGTTTTCATTAGTTTGTTTCGAAATGCGTGGACTTTCAGCAGAACAACGTCGAAAAATTGTGTACAAATGGTGCACAGAACGCGGACTGTCACTGAGAAAGATAGCAAAAATGGAAGAAGTAAGTGAAAAAGCACCTTTGAGGACAAACCGAAAACGGGTCGAAAATAAGTCCTGCTAACCCTCAGTTGGATAAACGTATACTGAAGGCGTTCGAGCAAAAGAAGGAGGTTTCAGTTCGGGATGTAGCCAAAAAAGTGGGCACTTCGAAGTCAAATGTTTTTCGTGCTAAAGAACGTTTGAATCTTCGAACCTATTAGAAGCATAAACAACCAAAACGTAGTCCGAAACAAGAAGCATCGATCAGGCCGAGGGTTCAAAAGCTGTACAATACGATTCTTGCTGGAAATTTGAACTGCATAATCATGGACGACGAAACCTACGTGAAACTCGATTACAAATCGTTGCCAGGACCACAATATTATACGGTGCGAGAAGGGCAAGTGTTAAACCAATCCGAGACATCGATTGAAGTCGAAAAATTTGGTAAGAAAGCTATGGTCTGGCAAACAATTTGTAGCTGCGGTAAGATTTCGAAACCCTTCATAACCACTGCTTCAATGAACAGCTAAATATACATCCAGGAATGTTTACAAAAACGACTTCTACCCATGATTCGAAGCCACAAAGATCCTGTTGTCTTCTGGTCAGATCTTGCTTCTTGCCACTACTCGAAATCAACGGTAGAATGGTATACTACCAAAAATGTCACTTTCGTCCCAAAAGACATGAATCCACCAAATTGCCCACAACTTCGACCAATTGAGGAATTTTGGGCATCTTAGGAAACATGTCTTGGCAACATTCAACAGCTCGAAAAAGATTGGAAAAAAGAGTCAAAACTTGTCGCCAAGAAGTCTGTACGGAATATAATGAGGAACGTTTGCAAGAAGGTGCGCCAGCTAGTCTACAATTGCTAAGTAGCAAATGTTTAGAATAATACTCTGTTGTTGTAGTCTAATATTATCAGTATATCGAATAAAATTTTAATGTCTAACACTTGATATAACACTCTTTATATCTTGAAATTTGTTCTACTGAAAAAAACTCTAATCCATTGGTAAACCAACCAGCTGGTACAATGGTCAAATTTTCCAATGCTTAATTATCTACATAGTAAACCTGAAACCCTCACCGGTATTCTTTCCCACCTTCAGCAACACCCATTTAACGACAGTTGTATTGTACGCATTACATATTTTATGAATGCAGTTTGTCTCTCCAGGTGATGGCATTGTGACATCCATTCTCACCACAACCCATTGTTTCGTTTTATTGTCATTTGTCAACACTAAACGTTCGGTACATTTTTAACTGTTCGTGGTCCTAGCAGGGTTGCCAGACCTGTTGAATTTACGGTGGTCCCACCGATTTAGACTTAGACAAGTCTATCGGTTCAAACATGACCTATGCCAAACTATCAAAAACCAACGACAAAACAATACTGTCTCTTGCAAGCACGTTCAAGTGAATTAAGACGTTCCCTACCAGCCATACTAAAAGTTATACGATTTTTTTCGTAGTGTGTAAAGATCACTCATGGTTGTGGGCTATATTCGGTAAGATCGACTAGTTTCCAATCTCACGAATCGGTAGCTGATTCCATCTCAGAGTGTCAACCCTCAGTTTAGAGTCTCAGTTTCATTTAATGTTAGCACCGAATTCGTTTCATCCAATTTATGCAAAAACACCGCCTACTGAAAAATGATCGACAACATTTTGCAAAGCCTAAATATTTTTATAAACGCAATCTGGCCACTCTGGATCCCAATACACTACCTGCACTGCAGCAGCATAGAAATTCTCGGTTACCCGAATAACTGAAAGTGGGGCTGACGTTGCACCAAAACATCAGCCCTGCCTCGTTCGGGCGATCGTTTTTTTTTTCTTTCTTGTTTGGTTCCGCCCATCCGCACTGACCTGGGGCCTCGTGCGGTTGGCAATAAAGGTCATGCTTCGGAACGAGAGCCGAAGAACAAGCCAACGTTATTTTACTGTCCAATTCGTTGTGGTCATGGTAGGCGGTGAGTCTGGCCGTTTCTGAACAGGGAAGCTCATGGCGCAGGTGTTGAAATGAAAATTACAATTAGTACACTGTTGTGAGAGTTGTTTTGTTTTTGTTTTTTTTTGCGGGACTTAAATTAAGGGTCTTGGAATGATGCACCAAAAACGATCGTAAATTTTACCTCGGTCAAAAAAAATATGTAGTTGATGACTAGTGCATCGAAACTGGTTTTATACTTTCTTTTCAGTGAAGATCTTATTTTTGCCCATATTTAAAATATAAAACTATGTTTTTTATACATGGTCGAATCGAAACCAAACCACTATAGATATCAGATGGTGATTTACCATACTTGAAGATAGTTTTAAACAAGGAACATTGGCTCCACAATCCGGTTGAGCCATGGCCTCCTCTTGTACCTTAAAAAACGAGATCTATATAAGCAGAAGGTTACGACAACCAACCGATAATTATCTGAATCTGAGCAAAAATTGTATGATATAAGCTTGTAATACTTATGTTACTGCTTTATATTACTGATTATGTTACAAAGAAACATTCCTGTCACCTTGTTTCAATCAGTGTAACATACAAAACTGTTCTGTTGTTGCAACATTGCTTATACTTAGTCGTATCGGTACTAGTAGCGGATTGCTCTACTTGGGATACCAACTACGTAACTCATGAAAGCAACCCGATTACATAAGGCTAAATACGTGCAAGAGACTTTCGATCCCTGACTGCCCGAAGCTGCGCATTGTTTTGTCTGAGTGAACTGATTCTATCTTCAAAGATCTGGACATCTTTAAGGATCTGGACAGTTCTATCTTGAAAAACAGCTTTCTGACCCTATGTGCTGGGTTAGGGATCGAACCCTGGTGGCTGCGTGAAAGGCATCGACTTACCCATCACGCTATACCCGTCCCCTAGGAGTCGTCGTGCAGTAGTAATATTTTCGGACAGTGTAAGCCGCAAACATGTTTTCATTCGGCACATCAGGAAAGCGCTTCGGCACAATCTAATGTAGTCGGGATGTCGGATTCCTCGAATTATTCAATTATTCAATATTCAAGTATTATTCTTAAACAAATTGATTACATTTTACTCAATTATCTAGGTTGTTACTCGACTGCTCAATTACTCGATTAATCCAACATAAATTGCTAATTTGGCCTGCTTCCATCCTCCCAATTATAAATAAACGGGTAATTTCGTAGTAAACCAATACTGCCCTTATAACTCGTATGATTACCTCATACTATTATAAAACCCTTGTATTAAATGTGTTCATGAAACATTGAGTAGTGCTAAAGTCTCAGGACAAAAAGGTGGGTGGGTAATGTCAGAGACATAACTAGATGTCGTGAATACGAAAACAACTGACATGTTCCTTAACACTTCCGAATATCAATTAGTTGATCAATTGTATGAATTATGCAAGCATTCCACTTTTTCACATTTTTCGCAAAAACAAAGAAGGCTTCACTTGATTTCGATTACTGTAAATTTCTTACAGCGAAAAGTGCACAAATCTAATCAAACAGTTCTAGCTATGCACTAAACTGAGCATATTTACCTTCGATTTGCGAGCAAGAAGTCCTAATAGTTCTTTAGAAATCTTTTAGAGCCGTTAAAACGGCTGATTTTGTGTGACGCTCCCCACCGTCGTCCTCTTTTCGTTGTTTTTTCACCAATGCAAACTAGTACTAGCAGCTGTAACGTAATCGCACTTGTCGGAAGTGAAACTAGCTTTGCAAACGACATACAATACATCTGCTCGCAGTGGCGATAGAATCCAAACTGATCCAATTTTTGTTAAGAGGTTTCTTTTTACGTGATTTCGTTTGTAGCTTTTTAACTCATGGGCGGTCCTAACAGCTATAAAAATAGAAGCATATAGAATTTTGATGTCGATTATTTCATTTCGGATGTGCATTTCATTGAAAGAAACTATCAGGATGCTGTACGGGATTCATTCCTGCCTTTCAGAAGGACCAAATTGTGGAACACGATATTAAGCACTGTTCGGAACATTTTCCTCAAACGATTTGTTGTACAGCAGCAGATATTTTGTTCTCTTCCTCAGAACGCGTTCTGATTGGCTGGTGTTAACATGGGTCAAATGAGACAGATTTTTCAATAGTGTACTATTGAAATACTACAATGCTATAGCTACGTGTATAGCAAACGTTTAAGTTGAAAAATTTCGATTCTATTGGTAGTTAGATTATATAAATCCTTTCACAGATCACTGAGCTATGAGCTTTAAAAATACAAGAAAGGCAAACGCGCCTTATGAATTATCCTCTTTGATACTCGTTTATACCAAACATTTCAGAAAAGCTTAATTTTGAATTATTTGAGATTATGTCACACAACTGAAAATTTTATCCCAAAATCGTAATGATGCGACTCATGTCGATTACCGGTGTCTGTTGAAAGTGCACAGCAACTAGCTTCCAGCGACAACGAGATGTCTGATTAACCGACAGCTTTTCCAGCAACACCGGGAAATAATTTAGAAGAAATACCGCTAGCTACATCGAGATATGATTTAGAAGAAATACCATCAGCAGCTTCACTTGTCACCCGGATTGGCGGTTCAATGCATAGGACGCTGGTCTTACAAGCCAGTTGTCGTATGTTCGAGCCCCGACCTGGAAGGATTCTTAGTGTCAGTAGGATCCATAGTACTAGCCATGCAATGATTCTGTACACTAAGAATCGGCTGCGAAGTCTGTTGAAACAGAAAGGCCAAATTCCACAAAAGGAATGTAATGCCAAGACTTTGCTAGCTTCACTCGTCTCAGCATCCTACCAACACAGTGATCTAGCGGTTGATTTGAGGAATCAAAATGTTGCGGTATTCAATGAAGGTATTTGTGGAATTATTGTATCTCCTATAGTAGTTAGAAACCTCAGATCTGACAACTATCGTCAAGAAAAGTATTCGAAAATCGTTAAAGGCATCATTAAACAACTTTTTCAAACTGAGAGTTTTGAAAAAAAATTATTTTCTATTTTACTAAAAGTCGGAAGATTTTTGTTCAGTGTATACAACTTCTTCTTAGACATATTTTTTGTGAAAGCTATAGATTTCTAGTTTAAAAAAAAAACAAATTTAACACATACGCCCTTCTTATAAATTAGCCTTGAGTGAAAGAAATCTCTAGACCTGTGAAAAATACTTCATTTGCTACAACGAACACACATGTCAAGTTTCATGCAAATCGAAGGGGGTCGTGTCAACAGTCAACCGATTCCGCATGGAATTGCTCCATTTGAAAAAAAAAAAGATTTGTCAAGACCTTCAAACCAAGGCTTCCGTTTCGGCAATGACCTCATCATTCGACGAAAATTTCTTTCCCTGGAGAAACCCTTTCAGGACCAATCCGTACAGCAAATCATTCAATTTCATCGTTGCTTTGCTGCATGAATGCAAAACTCGTCTCTTTCTATAGCTTCATGAAAACTAATACTCAGGTGACACAAACAGCTGTTATTCAAACACTAGTGGATAGATTGTATTGGGCTATATAGAAGCTTGTTCGAAACTATTCACGTCTTTTCTGTGAGAGGCCCAGGACTTTTCATTCCATGTAGTAACATTTGATCGTGATCAGTGTCATTATAGGCCATTTTTTGGTGAAATCATGCAGTAAATTATTGAGTCATGCACAGATGCTTCTCCTAAACGCGCCATTTTGATGGATCATTGTGTAGTTTTACTCATTCAGACAATCTCGAAGAGTAATTAAGGACTGTTTACTTCAGCGCAGCTCGGCTCAACGAAATCATTTTTTTGTTGCTTCAGGACTAATGTCTATCTATGATAAACTATTCCATAAGTAGTCACCCGCACAGAAAAAAAAACATTAGTGTTTTAGTTTGGAGCAACAATCTCCGGAACACTCAATTTAAGTGCAAAGTTATCCTAATATCGCTCTATGCTTTGCTAATCGTTTCGGGTGGATAAAAACGCACAATGCAGTAAACTCAATTGCATAATGCATATACAAAACGCATTCCACTTTCAATTGTTTCATGCACAAGTAATTATCCACAGCAAAACGCTGTGAAGAGATTCAATTTTTCGTCCGGTTTGTTTCATAAGAGGCCTTGATTAGTACAAATTAATCGTGAAAAACTATGCAAAAAAAACGCAAATATGCGGACTCGGCTTTCTCCAACCGTACTAATCTACATTTTTACCCTTGCATACATTTTTTTTCAATCTCCTCCTACCAATGCGGATCGCTCGAAACAATACTCTATTGCAAGAAATGAAAAACCATAAGCATATGAGAAGCTATTGCAGACCGTTTTTACCGTAGAACTTGACTGCGAGTATGCAGGCCAATTTCCTGCCACATATTACATGCAAAGCCACCAACCCCCCTTTACTTGGTTTACAACAGTTTTGTTTTGCGTTTTTTTTTTCTTCTATCGGGCTCTGTTAGTCTACGGTACGCCTTCATATGCACTCCCCGCCGTGTTCAATCAATTAAATCAATTAAATCAAAGCGTTTTCGCTGTGTTTTTTCTTCTTCTCTATATTCGTATGCAATAGGATGTTCGTTGCGTTAACTTCCATCGTCTTCAAGCCTGTATATCCGCAGACAACGATGACGACGATGATGATGAAGATCGGAATTCTGTTGCATTGTTTTTCCTTTCTGAGTTCGACATCGTGGTGCTTTGAAAAGCCAAGAAAACTCAACACGTGCAATCACTGCCAGAGAAAGAACCACGCATTTTTGAAACCCGCCTATCATCTTCAAGCTAACATAACTTTACCAGAAAGTTGTGCAAAATACGTTGTCCGTGGGTACGAATTGTGGTCCAAAGCTTACCTACTGGTCAATATAAGGTTTTCTTAGAAGTTTCGGAAAAAAGTCGACTCGAGAAGGACAATTAAGGAAAAAGGAAAGGACAGGGCTTTATCCTGTGGAACTACTTTTTCGTTAAACCTCTCTGGAAATGTAGAAAACATGAAACATGGACAAAAAAATCGTCAAAATAGCGGACCGCACATGTACACTGTGACAAGTTCATTAGCAATTATTCACTGTACGAATTCATAAATATACACACACACCCTTCGATCGTTTTGTCTTTATTATTTTACAAAGAAAAACAATTTGGTTCTGATCCCTGATGTCAACGGAAGGCTTCGAAGAAACTTTTTTTCCTGTGTTTTTGGATCTACACCACCACCTATCTGCCTTATCATTTGATGTTCTTTGCTGTATCTAGCAAGCGTCTTGTAGCTGTAGCTATGTAGCTCGATCCATTGCCGCTCTTCGGTAGTCACTTATGTTCCGTTAACACTCCGAATACCAAGGGGGCAAAAAAAAAGTGGAAATGCTAATTTTGACTCACTATATCTTAGCCATTTTTGGACCCATTCCAAAACTTTTTTTACCATTAGCAAGATAAATTCATTCAGAATAAAATCCATTTGAAACGATGGAAAACCGAATATTCTACTCAAAGTTATTATAAAAAGCTCCAACTAAAGTATGTCGAGAAAACGTGGGAACGCTTACTTTGGCTGGCCATATCTCAGTTGTTGGAAGTCCGATTTTGAATTTTTTTTTATCATTAGACAGATACGTCTATTGCAACATAAACGGAACAGAAAAAAATTTAATTACACTTTGTTAATGAAAGCTTCACTTGATCGATCCATGTTCGAGAAGATCATTGTTAAGGCAGTTTCACAAATTTAGGATGATTTACTAATTTGAGTCCTAAACTAAAAACTAAAAATCTTTACCCGTATCCGAGACGAATTCGAATAAGAACTTTTTTCAAATCCGACTTCTAACTGTTAGAATACCATTTTTTTAATTTATATAACCGTATTTGGTCCAAACCCGTTGGGTTTGTTTTCGGGTCAAGCTTCTGGCTAAAAATTTGTTCTGGCATCCATGTCAAAGATTGAACGTTTTGAGTAGATGTGGTAACAACATACATCTATAGTTCGCGATCTGATCATTTCGTGATCGTGCGCTTTTAATAGTGATTTAAATTCACTCTAAATTGTGTTACCGTCATTTGCAAATTGTACTGTTATTTATTGTAATGATGGCAAGTGACGAACATAATACGAAGCGGTCATAAAGTAATACTGGAAGAGCTTCGATGGTAAGAAAGGGCGCTATGTCGGCTGATATAACCTTGGAAGCTGTTATGCGAATGTGGACTAAACGTTTCTTTTTTTTTATTCAATAATAACATATTTAAAGGCACACTGCTTAAGCTCTAAGATGCCAAGGGTATTTTCTAATCTTGATTAACGACTAACCTAAAACTAGGATATTATCATTAGGGTAGTGACGTATTCTGGTCGCAATGGTCGATTCTGGCAGCTGGCGATCGGCAATGGTCGGTGGATTGAATATAACACGAGTGTCTTCCAGATGACGATTCTACGTATCAATGGGTCCGCGGGAAACACCCCCAGGCCACGGATACCCGGTGGGTGGCCCGCATGTTGGTCATCGAATGGAGCAGTTTTCCGTGGACGATGATGGTGATGTTGCCTAAGAGATTGAAAAAAAAGGAGCAGTAATTTTGTGGAAAACGGAGGAAGAGGGAATGAAAAAGTTAGTGACAGCGAAAAGATCTTGTCATTTTCGACAGAAATGGTGGACAGGCGAGGGATTGGGAGAATCGGGCAAATGTTAGTCTCGAACCTGTAGGTGAAGATTATTCTTAGCCTCGACAAGAGAGAGGATACTATGGATTACACTTGCATATTAATGTGTTTAAGGTATATGAGAAGCATACATAAACTATCCCGACTCGCCAACACATCCCGAACCGGAACCTTGGGCGGTCTACCTCGGTCCCTAAGGGATTCCAGTAGCTCCGACCGGACATCGCGATACTCTACGCACGACCACACGACATGCTCGATGTCCTGATAACCGTCGCCACAGATGCAGAGACCGCTCTCCGCAAGCCCAACACGCCGGAGATGTGCGTTGAAACTGTAGTGATTTGACATGAGCCGCGACATAACACGAATGAAATTACGACTCACGTTCATCCCCCTGAACAAAGGTTTCGTCGATACCCCAGGGATAATGGAATGTAACCATCGTCCGAGTTCGCCATTGCTCCATGAAGTTTGCCAACTTTCGAAAGTTTTCTGACGAGAGATACTGAAAAATTCATTGAAGCAGATTGGTCTTTCATAAATGTCACCTTCTGATCCGCCCACCTTAGCCAATGAGTCTGCCTTTTCATTGCCCGGAATGGAACAATGCAAAGGGACCTAGACTAACGATATTGAATAAAACCGTTCAGATAAAGTTCGCAAGTATTCCCGTATTTTCCCCAGGAAATAAGGGGGATACTTTCCTGGCTTCATTGCCCGGAGAGCTTCAATTGAGCTTAGACTGTCCGTGACAATGAAGTAATGGTCTTTGGGCAAGGTTTCAATGATCTCGAGGGTGTACTGAATAGCAGCTGATTCTGCGACGTAAACTGAAGGTTCTATTCATAACCCCTTTTCAATGGTGGTTTTCCATAGCACTCATGTCTTGTAACAATAACGCTCCTGGGTTGGACAGAATTAAATTCAACTTGGTGAAGAATCTGCCCGACCTTTAAAAAAGATGTTTGTTGGAATTGTTCAACAAGTGAAAGTTATCGCCATTCAAAAGCCGGGGAAACCAGCTTCCAATCACAACTCATATAACCTCATTGCAATGTTGTCCTGCATCAGAAAATTGTTCGAAAAAATTATTCTTCGACGTCTCGACACTTGGGTCATGCCTCAGTCCGCTCCTCTATAATTTTTACGTGAATAACATTGACAGCTGTCTAGTAACCCCATGTACACTAAGACAATTGGCAGATGATAGCGTGGTTTCAGTTACTGAACCCAAAGCTATTGATCTGAAAAAACCATTGCAAGATACCTTAGATAACTTGTCCGTTTTGGCTGTTCATTTGGGTATCCAATTCTCTGCGGAGAAAACAGAGCTGGTCGTCTTTTCACGAAAGCATGATCCCGCGCAGCTTCAGCTTCATATGATGGGAAGAATGATCTAACAGGTTTAGACTTTCAAAAACCTTGGGGTGAGGTTTGATTATAAATGCACGTGTGGAGAACACATTAGGTTTCTGATAACATCTGTTTATATGGCAGAGTTATCGTCATCATTATCTCCAAACCATAAGTTTCTCTTCACAGATAGTCTGAGCGCAATTGAAGCCATTCGCTCAAACGCTGCTGGCAAAAATGAACCGTTTTTCTTGATCAAAATAAAACAGCCCCTGAACGTCATATTGAACAATAATTATCAAATCACAATAGTTTGGGTCCCGGCTCATTGCTCCATTCCAGGCTATTGAGGGTGAAATTTATGAGAGACCGATTGCTTTCAACGAATTCTATAGCGCGTCTCGCCAAAGAACACTTGCCAGCTGGCAAGCTTCTTGGGATAAAGATGATCTGGGTCGGTGGATGCACTCAACTATTCCTAAAATATAAACAAAGGCATGGTTCAGGGGACTGGATGTGAGTAGGGATTTCATTCGTGTGATGTCCAGACTCATGTCCAATCACTACACGTTAGATGCACATCTCCTTCGAATTGGGCTCTCCGAGACTAATCATTGTGCTTGTGGCGAAAGTTATCGCGATATTGATCATGTCGTTTGGACATGCGTGGAGTATCGTGATGTCAGATCTCAACTAATAAATTCCTTGCGTACCCAAGGTAGACTATCAAATGTCCCAGTTCGCGACATTCTTGATTGTCTAACATATTAAATTATTCAATGGTTTTGAATAACTTCCCATTTAAAAGAAATAATGACTTCAACTAGAAATTCAGGTATATAAACATTATCGAAGAAGAATTTCTTGGTCGTCAAATAGTGAGATAACTAAGTCCTCACAAGTTCCTATCTCATGCCTCCCCGAGTGTCTATGATGACATTTGGTCAATAGAACGGCGTCGACTGGGTGCTATCGCCTTCTACGTTAGTAGCAGAATGAGAGGGTGCGAAATGGCTTGTAGGTTGAAGTCAATCCTTAAGTGCACTATTTATTATAGTATATTGCAACATGTGATTCTGTTGTTTGTTGCATTATTTGTTATATATTGAATTGAATTATATTACATTGTATTATATATTGTTGTTATTATTATTACCATTATAATCGTTATTAATATTATTATTATTATTATTATTATTTTTATTATTATTATTATTATTATTATTATTATTATTATTATTATTATTATTATTATTATTATTATTTATAAAAAGAAATTAATTTCCTGCAGTACTGCGACATCAACTGTTATGTATTGTATTATAGTACATTATGTTATATTATGTTATAATACATATTTTATATCATGTTATATCACAGATAACAGCTATCCAACAGGCATTCATACGTGCAAAGTCGTGTGCAATGGTGATTTTTAACGGATTTTAACTTGTATGCTTTGCACAACTTTTTAAAAAGTTTGTACTAACTTGGATGTTTGTTCTCTGCAGTTATGTTATATTATATCATGTTATATTGAATTATATTATATTAGATTATATTATATTATATTTTATTTGTATTATGTTTATTAAATCATTTCATATTATATTATTGTGTATTGTATTAGGATGTGAAATATTATATTGTATTGTATTATATTATGTTTTTTTATATTAATTCATATTATATTATATCATATTCAATATTCCCGGTATTAAATGGACTCGCAGCTCATCCAGATATTTATATCCTGATCCTACGTGCTCTTCTAAAACATCTACAACTTCGCTGCTATGAGACGGCTATAGTACCGCTGGCTTAGTTCAACTAAACGGAAATTACAACAGCAATAATCGTATGCTTGATCTTTGTTTTGTCAGTCGAGACTTAATTAACGACTGTGCCGTTATCGTTGCTCCTTCAGTTCTTGTCAAATCATGCCGTCATCATCCTTCGCTCCAAATTACTCTAGCGGTATATAAACCTATTTCTTTTGAAAATCTAACAGAGACGACTTATTACGATTACAAGAAAGCTTCAACTTCAACGCAATGAATCAGTTCTTATTTTCAATAAACTGGGAGACTATTTTATCAAATAATGATGGACACTATGCGACTGAATCATTGACAAATATAATTTCATATTCTATTGATCAGTTCATACCTAAGAGAAAATGCCATAAACCAGTTTACCCTCCTTGGTCTAATCCAACCCTTAAGCAATTAAAGAGAGCTAAGAGATCTGTCTTGAAAAAACTCACGAAGCGGTCAACTCTACGTCTGAGGTCTCATTATGTGTCTCTTAAAAATCGATATAAACGTCTGAACAGATCATTGTACAACACCCACCTTCTTCGAGTTCAAAGTAATTTAAAGAAAAACCCAAAGAGCTTTTGGTGTCATATGTCGCTCGGAGTGGTTAAATCATCTACCTTGCCTGATACCTGCAATCTTTTTCAAAGGCACTTCAGTAGCGTTTTCCCCTATGAAATCCTCAGCAGCTCCGAAGTATCTAAAGCGATAAATAACGTTCCTCTTCGTTCCCCTGTTGGACCACACCCTACTATTATACCGACTATGATAAGTAAAGCATGCTTTAAATTAAAAGCTCTACAAACGCAGGACCTGATGGTATTCCTTCAATAGTACTAAAAAGTGCTTGGATAGCCTCGTCTCACCACTGACAATGCTGTTCAACATGTCCCTCCAGTTGGGAACATTTCCTGACCTCTGTTAAAAATCTTACACTTTCCCGGTTTTTAAGAAGGCAACAAATCAGATATTACAAATTACCGTGGAATAGCCTCCCACTGTGCTGTTTCCAAGTTATTTGAAATCATTGTTCTCGACTTCATAACTCATAAGTTCAATGACTATATATCTGAAAATCAACACGGATTTATGCCTAAACGGTCAACATCTACTAACCTAGTAACTTACACATCTTTTATCATGCAATACATGCAATCTCGTCTACAAGTAGACGCTATCTACACTGATTTTTCAGCGGCATTTGATAAAATAAACCATCAAATAACAATTGCTAAACTTGACAGACTTGGCTTTGGTGGTTCTTTACTGAATTGGATGCATTCATATCTTACTGGTCATGAGATGTCGGTAAAAATAGGAAACTGTACAACATCACCGTTTGCTGTGAGTTCTGGAGTACCTCAAGGAAGTCACTTAGGACCGTATACATTTTTACTCTACCTTAATGATCTGCACTTCATACTGAAATGTTTCAAACTATCATTTGCGGATGATTTCAAACTCTACCATCTGATCAAAGAACAAGAAGATGCACACTTTTTGCAAGCTCAATTGAATACATTCGTTGAATGATGTCACTCCAACAAGATGGTATTAAACGCCTCTAAATGCTCTGTAATATCATTTTCCCGCAGGCTCTCAGTAATAAGATATGACTACAATCTTTCGCAAAATGTTCTTAAGCGTGAATCGTTCGTGAAAGATTTAGGAGTTATTCTTGATGATAAACTTAATTTTAAGAATCACATTGACTACGTGATTTCGAAGGCATCGAAACTTCATATTTCGAATTACCAAAAATTTCGCTAACATACACTGCTTGAAAACTCTTTATTGTGCACTAGTTCGATCATCGCTTGAATATGCGGCTGTCGTTTGGTCACCTCATTATCAAACTGATATTGATCGTATTGAAGCTGTTCAACGCAAATTCATTAGGTTTGCTCTCCGAAATCTACCATGAAGAGACTCATTAAACCTTCCAAGTTATAATGATCGTTGCCGACTGATCGAACTGGATCCGCTGTGTATTCGTAGAAACGTCTACAAAGTTGTTTTCATCGCTGATGTAATACAATCACAATTGCCCTGATCTCCTACGATTGGTCAACTTTGACATCCATCGTCGCAATCTTCGTTCACATCCATTTTTACGAATCCCTCGTGCTAGAACTAACTACGGATATAATGAACCGTTTCTCAGTATGTGTCGTTTATTTAACAGTTGCTCGCAGGTCTTTGATTTCCATCTCTCGCGTAATGCGATAAAACGCTTATTCAACGATTCCTTAACTATCCAGTAAATAAATGTTCACCATCTTCATTGGAAACAAATCAGATTCGCCGAAACTAACCTGTTCGTCCTCCCTCTTATTTTCTCCATCTTTTCGTTCACTAACTAGATCTACATGCCGGTTCTAACCCCGTCGTTCGTCCACGCTCATTCACTGCTCACTCAACTAACCCTCTTCTTCCATCTTTATATCCACTTTTCTCTTCTATCTCGCCTTTCAAGGAAGCTGCTCTGTAATGCTGTAATATTGTGTCATCAACTAGTTAAAGAGTTAGTGGTTTAGCTTTAACTGTTAGTTTTAATTGTTAGTTTTAAACGTAAATGTATCTGTTGGATCATTGTAATCTGTTGATACAAAAGATGAGGAGGTTTTATGCCTGCTGGAGAGAGAGAGATTACTATATTTCATCTCCATCGGGTTTTTCCCTGCTCCCCAAAATAAATAAATAAAATAAATAAATAAATATTGTATTATATTCAAATATATCGACAACGGGGAGAGGCAGGGAGTGCATCAGGGTATCTTACAAATGAATGAATGGATGATGGAGTGGATTGCCAACCTGAGTCACGTGGGGGAAGCTTTGTGTTTCTCCCTGAAGGTCTGACACGAGTAAGACGCACCCTTCTAATAAGCGAAATTGTTTATTATATGGCTGGATGTTCTTGCTGGAAGCCGCCGGGTTGTCAAAACTCATTTTGGCCTTCTTAACAGCAGTTATATGAAAGCTATCTGATAATCAAATTCGGATCTACTGTAAGTCTACCCACATACACTGGTAATGCCTTGAACTGATGGTGGCTTCACACATACATACATACATACACATACATTATCGAAGAAGTGAGCTAAGCTCACTTAAATTTTTAACAAAATATTTTTTTCTTATTTTAAGTAAAAAAATACTCAAATTTCGACAGTCTCGTCCCTTAACTCACAAATGAGTAGATAGGTGGTAACTCAAGCTTAGAGTACGTGCACTTTTCATGAATTTGAGTGACACACACTCAATTTTGAGTTATGTTCAATGAGGGTCCACGAAAACGTTAAAAAATTTGATGTTTAAATTGAATTTGATTTACGTTACCATTCAGCAAAATTTAGTTATAAATCTTTGTCATTGAAATTTGACGTTGTTTTTAATATTGGGTTGAACAATATTCAAGGAAAATATTCCAACTATTTTCAGAAATCCACATTCTTTAAAAATAAACTTTTTCATGCATCATTTTCTCATATTATTGTCAAATGCAACGGGTTCCATAAGTAGTCAGTCAGCTATAACATTTCAAAAGTTTAAAAAAAAACATATAAGTATTGTTAACAAAAAAAATGATTTTCAACTGTTTGTTTTCAAACCAGAACGACAATGGAAAATTTTAACATTACGTAATTGACGTACCTAAATCGAAGCATGTCGGTTTTTTGGGAGAGATTTTTGCAAGATCGATTAGCATTATCTGTCGACATTGTTGTCAAATTCAGGACAATTAGCTGTGAAATTATTGAAATGGCATATTTTTATGTCTTGTGGGTCTTGTGGGAGTTCAATCGAGTAAATTTACGTGTTCTGCAACCGACATACTCAAGTGTTAAAAATGACATATTGTTATTTTATTTTTATGTTTGATTTTTCGTATCCGCGTGGGAGGCTAGATATGTTTGTCCAAAATTTAAGGTCATCATTGTAGAATGCGATCATTAGACGAATTGTATTTTCCTAAATTTAGTTCTATGTGGATTAACGTCACCTGAAAATATCATCAATTTTTGCAATTTAATTGTTGACTTTAGGTCTAATGCAATGCATTAAACATTCAGCGATTGACCTCTTACAAAGCTTCACGAATGAAACGTGTCTCTATAGAAGAAACATTCCATACCGCATTACATCCCATTTACTATTCATTTCACATTCGGCACACTTTTTTTCTTTAACACACCACGAACATGTGAATCGATCGGACAAACGCGGAAAGGTGAAATAAAATTGTTCCTCAAATCGATAATCCTCCCAATCCGTCTGCTCCGTTCTCTTTCAACAGTCGGATATGAAGCACCACTTCGCAAACGATTAGCTCATCATTTGATCATTCTTCTTGATGTGTGGCACCACTCTTCAACACACTATACTACAGCAATCACACAGTCACGTGGAAAGCAATTAATCGAGTCTAGCGAGTTAGGGTGAAGCCAGAGTGGGCGCGACACGCGACGCGATGCATTGCGATGTGAAATGTTAGATGTGTTTATCGAATCAAGAAGTACACCGAAACCTTCAACCTCGGGGGCTCGTTTGATTATTTGAGATTTGGTTCGTAAAAAAAGTTTACGTTCTTTGGGTTTTGGTTCGTAAAAAGAGTTACGTAAAAAGAGATAACGTAAAAAAGTGTTCGTAAACGGAGATTTTGGTGTACAAGGTTACTCGAAGAAGAGTGAATAATAGCGTATGTTGCCAACTTCCCAAGTAGCAATTGTAACTTGTTGAACATGCATTTTTCATAACTGATACAAAACAGTTATATTAGATAAGAAATTCGTGTGTTTTGCTGACAAATATGAAAATCATTCATATTCATGCTTGTGAAACCTACCAAAAAACCCGAATAAATTGAGTTCCAAATCTGTTATTGTAGGTGACTGTGCATTAGAGTGGGGAAAAAACTGCCCTCAGCTCTACCAAACTTTTCGTGTTCCTTTTGGGTCCCATAAGAACTATGCAAAATTTTAGCTCGATCGGAGAAACTATTTTTTCGTGCCCAAGATTTAAAGTTTGTATGGGATTTAGTATGAGGAAGTTGACTTTTCCCAAAAAAAATCGACTGCAGATCATCCCATTGACTCTAAAAATCACTGCATTTTTGTAGGAAATTTAACGAGGAAGAATACCTTCGGAGACCGCAAAATAATCCGACATTTGTAGAAAAAGTTAGTAAAGTAAAGGTCCGAACAGTGGCTCATTCCTTAATACATCTGGCAGCACTGCTGCTAGTGGTCGTAATATGATTTAACTTTCTTTAACTATGCCATAACGGTTGGTCTAAGTTATTTGATGTCTTCACGATAGTTACTCAGCTTTGTACGAAGAGTCTTTTGAAGTGACAAAACATGTTCCAAAACTTACTGTAAAGACACAACAATTTCTAACTGTTTAATTTGAGAAATAGGTTTTTGGTGTCTTCGACAATGTTTTAGGTAAACTCAAATCTAATAACTTTGTCGAAGACATTGGCTTTCTATCTCATATAGACTACGAATGGGTAAGCAGTTGAATATTCGATAATATGTTACCGAATTCTGCGAAATTGCTTAAGGGTCTTAAGACGCGACTCGCGACGCGATGCGATGCGAACATTAACGGAGCTGAATTTCGTTCATTTGTTTCTAACAAAAAATTAACATGTATTCCAGAGTAAACACGAGACGTTGCGTAGTGGCAAGCGGTTTTCGGTGCGACAAACAACAAGCAAGGTTTTCTAAACTATTTTTTGTTATAGCAGAAGAAGATAATTTGATTGATATTGAAGCTCTAATCGGAACAGTGTTGGAAAAAGGTTTTGAAAACATTATCATTTATTGAAAAGTACATACATTCAACGAAAGTGCATTAAATGAGTTTTGAGAATATTTCGAGTTATCTCGATGAAAAAACTTGAAGTGGGTAGTGTCAGAGGCATAGCCGCGAGATTAACGTAGGGCTGCATTCGATATGTGTATACACACTTAAAAAAACCCTGTGATTTTACATCTTATTAGATGCACATAAATGGAGCGTCGAAGCTCACGAAATTTACGTGGAAGAACATTTGATATTGTGTCTAAAACTCCATACATGAAATTCATTGAAATAAAAAAAAGAATACTGAGAGCAACCGTCGCGACTTGAACCGAGAATCATTGGATCGCAAGTACGTCTGTTAATCGACTGAGCCACAGAAGCATGCATATGCTTGGCTGGTAAAAGGTGCATTTAAATTCATACAGTCGCATCTGCCAGCAGAACGCAAGTGATAGTCGAAACCAGTAAAATTCAAGCTCATCTAACATTAAGTCATTACAAATAAGATTTTCCGTCATTTGACAAATTTGGTCTTCATGAATTACATCGTATGAGGGATTAAGTCACCAGTAAAATTCAAATGTTTTTGGTGTGTAGATATTAACCGATTTGATACCGTTTGACTGTTTAAGATTTTGTAGTCCAGATTATTCGGATTCGGAAGATTACGTTTGTATTTTAGGAATTAGAGCGACAGGTTATGACAGTTTTCTAAATAAGTTCTTTAAGTTACTTTTGGGGTCCTGAAAAGGACGTTTCTATTCCAGGAAGAAGGGGGCCAGTCAAAGTCATTTGTAAGTTTGAGCCTTGACCTAGAAGAAATCACTACATAAATATAATCGTAACACAAGTCGTACAATCGCTCAATTTTTTTGTATTTAAAAGATATTTTTATTCAGGCCAATTTGCGAACAAGCTTTCCATGGCCGAATTAGCCGATTTTTTAAATAAACAATTTTTGAAGTGGATCTCGTTGTTACTCTTTTTCTAGGAGGAGAAGAGCTTCCATTTCCTTCCTGCGAGGGTTGAGGGGCACTTTGTTCGCGTTTCGTCTCGTCATCCATTGCCGCATCGTTGGTTTTGTTGTTGATTTCCGTCTTCTTTTCGTTTTCCTTGTTGTTCGCAGTCTTGAGCTCGTTGCTAGTTGCTGTAGAAGCGCCTTATTATACATTGGTTGCAGTTGTTGGTTTGATGGTGAAACAGGAGTACTACGCTCACTAGTTTTCGTTGTTGAACGGTTGACCTTGTCTTTGGTTGAAGATGTCCTTTTCGCAGTTTCAGTGCAAGGTTTACCGTAGTGTGCAGGTTGTTCACAAAACTGACATGTAACCAGCTGATTTTCATAGGTAATCAGCATTTTACACGGATGTGTCCCACCTTGACCATAAATTATGTAAGATGGAATTGCTTTACGTAGTTGCATACGTACCACACGCACGCTATTCCGGATGTCGGGGAAAAAATTCCGCCATACTTTCCATTCGATGAAAAGAACTTCACCGTACTGCGATATGTTTTCCTATTTGTATTTAATGTTGTCACACTCAACGCTGTGCACCTCGTTGTTAACCGAAGCGAATGCAATTGCATCGCTTTCACGTTTAAACATAATGTACACACAGTTAGATGCCTTGTTGAATTGAATCTCACTTACATTATTAGCGTCTAGATGCATTCATTCTTTGAGTAAGATTTCAATTTCATTTGCTGCTGGTCTAACTTTGCAACGCTTGAAATCTATACAAATTGAATTTGGTCTTGTAGGCCAAGTTTCAGTCTTTGTTAAATCGTATTTGCCCATTTCTTGCACTCTCTGCACATTTTCGACTGTGTCGGGTGAAATACGTGCACGAACTGTGAATGTCAATATTTGAGTGAAAGAAACTAACAAAATGATGTGCGGGATTCACTTCCGACTTACAGAAGGGCCAAATTGTGGAATTCCAAATACTAGCTTTATTCGCTCGAGTGGTGCGAATTTCACTCTGAGAGAATTGCCCAAAGCTAATCAAATTATTCTAGATTTCCACTAACCTGATGATTTTTGACTTCGATAGGCAAAGAAATTAATCTTAATAGCTATTTAGATAACATTTAGAGCTATCAGAACGGCTGATTTTGTGTAATGTCCATCCCATCGTTGTCCACTTTCCGTTTTCTTTTTCTCAAATGCAAACGACCAGCAGCAGGATGATGAAATCGCTCTTGTTTGAAGAGAAACTCACACTGCGAACGTCCCGCAGCAGAACTGCTCACAGAACAACTAGTTGTTGTTTTTCTGCGTTTAGGCTTGAGGAATGGAGCCCCATTGACGGAAGCACCAGCTGAATAATTCCGGCTGTAGTTCCACTGTCTTGTCGTGAATGGCAGCCTGCGCACTCGATGTGTCTCCGTTCAAAGATTATTATAGACTGGAGCTAGCAATTTTTTTACATTAAATATTTTATTTACTATCCATTTTTTGTCAACATTTAGTTCTGAACTTATTGTGAATGTTTTCAAATTTCTGCTCGATTGTTTCTTGTTCAGCAATTGTATGTACATGAAAGGTTCTAGTCCATGGAGGTTGTTTCAGTATCATTTTTAAAAATTTGTTTTGAACGACTTGGAGCTTGTTTTTGTTACATTTTGAGCATTTTTTCCAAACTGGAACTGCATACTCAATGACTGGATAAACTATTTGTCTATAAACAGCTAGTTTGTAGGAGCTAGCAAACGTCCAACAGAGCCTATTTATTTATAGATTCGGTTAATTTCGATGTTTCGTATTTGGTCCTAGTTTGTCACTATTTATGTTACAATGTTTACGAAGAAAAATAAAGGTATACTGATCACTGTATTAATTATAAACAGTATAACGATCGAACAAATTAGGCAAGTATTGACCATAACAGTATTAATAACACAGATAACAAACACATTTATACAAAATAAAAAAAACTGCCATAGGTTCTAGCGGGAAGAAAATGCAGTTAAAGCATTGGATGATGAAGGAGTAGGCCATAATGGAACACATACTCAAACACAAGGTGAGTGACCAATATATCAAGGCCAATAGATTACTATATTTAATAATATTTTAGAGCTTAATGCATTGAAATATTGAACGTCATTTCAACGAAGCGTATTATATTATATTGTACTATATTATATGATATTGTATAGGGTTGTATTGTATTATATTATATTATATTATATTATATCATATTTTATTATATTATATTATATTATATTATATTGTATTATATTATATTATATTATGTTTTTTTTATTCAATAGTATAATATATATTTTCGGGCACACTGCTTAAGCTCTGGGATGCTAGGGGTGTTTTCTAGTCTTAATTAACGACTGACTTGAAACTAGAATGGTATCATTAGATTATGTCGTCTCGAGCTTTCGAAAAAAGCTTTTAGCTGGCGTTCGGCAGTGGTCGGTGAATTGAGTATTGCATGACTTCCAGATGGTGCTATCTATGGCCGATTCCTTTCGGTTCGTGTGGGTCCGCGGGAGGCACCCCCAGGCTACGAAGGCCCGGCGGGTGGCCCGCATGCTGGTCATCGACTGGAGCGTAGGACCGTAGGCGGTGATGGTGATGGTACGAAGAGAATGAAAAAAATATTATATTATGTCATGTTATATTATATTGTATTATATTATATTATATTATATTATATTATATTACATTATATTGTATTATATTGTATTATATTATATTATACTATGTTATATTATATTATATTGTATTGTATGGCATTATATCGTATGGTAGTATATCATAAAATAGTTTAGTTCAGTTTTCTTGACATGAGAGACTCTCAGCCGGAGATTGGTTCTTTTATGTATGGTGCAGTATATTATATTACACTGTATGTTATTGAAACATACTATACTAGGTTGCATTATAGTTTATTATATTATTTTATAATGTGTTGAAGTACATGTCATTTAAATATATTTGTTTATTCTATTATATTGTATTACATTATATTATATTATATTGATATAAAACATTTATTATGGGGACGTAATGGGAGGGAGCATCAGGGCATCGGACGAATAAATGACTGGACGAGGGATTGTGGATAGCCAGCCCAAGTCACTTGAAGGAAACTTGTTTCCTTCTGAAGGTTTGACATGAATCTGACGCGCCCTTCTCAAACAAACCATCAGGCGGGTTCAAGCATGTAAAGCGATATGTTTCACCCATGCATTGGATATTATGGTTGGAAGAGCATCTTTTATTCCCGCGGAATACGAGTAAGTGACTCTGCTGACATATCCGCCCAACCCTTTTTGTTCGCTTTTCGATAACAGCTATAATAAGAAGGTGAATGGGTGAACTGTATCGGGACTACTGTAAGTCTACCCGCATCCACTGGCAAGACCTTGAACTGATGGTGGCTTCACTTCACATCACACATCACATCACATTTATGTTACAATGTTTACATAATAAACGTTGTATTAACAACAATCTTACACCTTCTTCCATTCATTTCGTGCAAGAATTAGAGCAAATACTAAAACAGGGAAAAAGTTATAAAGAAATCAAATCTGGAGTAATTTCGTTACACTTTTGTGTAGTGAAATTTTGAAAATGCACCCAAATGAGCATAGTAAAGAATGACATAGTCTTACGTCTGAGGTCTATACATTTTTATTTTTTATATTTAAATGAAAATGCTGAGAAAAAATTGGAAATCTACGCGATACTTTTGATCCTACTGACACAGTACTATGGATCCTACTGACACTAAGATTCCTTCCAGGTCGGGGATCGATCATACGACAGTTGGCTTGTAAGACCAGCGTCCTACGCATTGAACCGCCAACCGAAAAGAATAACCAATCGGCACTACTTCAGGAAATAGAGTTTCGAAAGTTAGAACTACTGGAGGCGGGTGGGTAATGTCAGAGACATAACTGGATGTCGAGAATACGAAAACAACTGACATGTTTCCTTAACACTTCCGAATATCAATTAGTTGATCAATTGTATGAATTATGCAAGCATTCCCCTTTTCCACATTTTTCGCAAAAACAAAGAAGGCTTCACTTGATCTAGATTACTGTGAATTTCTCACAGCGAAAAGTGCAAAAATCAAATCAAACAGTTCTAGGTTTTCACTAAACTGAGGATATTTCTCTTCGATTTGTGAGCAAGAAATCCTAATAGTTCTTTAGAAAACTTTTAGAGCCATTAGAACGGCTGATTTTGTGTAATACTCTCCACCGTTGCTTTTTCACCAATGCAAATGGCTGGCAGCTGTGACGTAATCGCTCTTGTCAGAAGCGAAACTAGCTGTGCAAACGACACAAAATACATCTGCTCGCAGTGGCGATAGAATCCAAACTGATCCAATTTTTGTTGAGAGGCTAGTTTTACCTGATTTCATTTGTTGTTTTTCCACTAATGGGCGGTCCTAACGGATATAAAAATAGCCGCATACAGAATTTTAGTGTCGCTTATTTCATTTCGGATTTGCATAATTTATTAAAACAAACTATCAATATGCTGTTGGGATTCGTTTCTAGCATTCAAAAGGACCAAATTGAGGAACTCACTACGATATTCACCACTTTTCGGAACATTTTTCTCAAACGATTTGTTGTACAGCAGCAGATATTTCATTCTCTTCCTCAGAACGCGTTCTGATTGGCTGGTGTTGACATGGGTCAAATGAGACAGGTTTTTCAACTGTGTACTATTGAAATACTTCAATGCTTTTGCTATACACGTTTAAGTTGAAAAATTTCGATTCTATTGGTAGTTAGATTATATAAATCCTTTCACAGATCACTGAGCAATGAGCTTTAAAAATACGAGCAAGCCAAACGCGCCTTATGGATTATCCCCTTTGATACTCATTTATACCAAACATTTCAGAAAAGTTTAATTTTGAACTATTTGAGATTAGGTCACACAACTGAAAATTTTATCATAAAATTGTGATCATATTTCCGATGGAATGTAGCAAGAATACTGTTGATTCGTTAGATACACCAAGAGATATTCACGATCAAAAACTTATCACTCTCTCAGAGGGTAAATTTTGAAAAGGCACCCCATAGTAAAGTAAGTCGTATTCACGACAATATAAATGATTGAAAACCTGTTGTCCAGAGGCAGGGATCGAATCCTGTTTGGGTTTGAGCGGGATATGTCAATTAGTGTGTGTTTTGCAGCTGTTTGTTCACGATACGACAAAAATATCTGGATATTTTTTAACACGGAAAAAAATTGAACGAATTTGCTTGAAATTTTGTTTCGGCTACGGAATCATTAAAAATTTGTTTTAAAGTGTTTTGTGGGTGAGTCTACTTTATCGTGAATGCAAGTATTTGAGCATTCAGATCGTAGAAAATTTACCTCATGCTGCTCGCCCGTCCACCTATGTAAACGACGAACAAATGAAATTGCGCTTGAAAATCGTCGTATTATCTTTAGAGAGATAGCAGAGGATTTTAACAACTCTTATGGAACGACTCAACACATTTTGGTTGAGGTTTTGGGTATCAAACGCGTCGATGGTACCAGAGGAACTAAATTTTTTGCGTAATTGTGACTGAATTTTTTTCATCACTCAGCCACCGTATTCGCCAGATTTGGCCCCGCGTGACTTTATCCTATTTCCAAAACTAAAATATGCACTCCAGGGAATGCGCCAAGACTCGATCGAAGACATAAAAGGTAATTCGCTGAAGGAACTGACGGCCATCCCAGCTGCGGCCTATGGCAAGTGTATGGAAAGTTGGATTGATCGCTGGAATGTTTGTATTGGTTCAAAACGAGCCTATTTTGAAGGATTAGATTCAAGTTGATTTTACAGTAAATCACATTTATAAATTTGAACCATAATTAAAAAAGACGGAGAAATTCAACCTTCAAAGATTTTTTTTGCATAGAGATCACTCTCTTGATTACATGTCCTTGAGTTTCCAGTAAACCTAGAAAAATGTGATTCCATCGATGGGGTTGTCTTGCAGCAACTAGTGCTTTGAACGTCGGGTCACCGGCAGTTTTGACAACTTATAGTCGTCCTGAATCGTGTGCTTAAAGAAGCAGTGTTTGTTGGTACAAGAATGCGATTGCTTTTTTCATCGGAACAATAAATGCTTGCAGTTCATGATGTCTTCTGACTATTATAAACTCGGGGAAATTAATCTTCCGGAGACGTGATCCATGAGACGAAATCGTTTTGTCTTCCCTTTCACGATCGCGATGATCATGAACCGATCCAAGTTCACAGCCTCTCACAGCGATTCCGTTTACGATAGCAATCAGAACCAAAACTACTACTTCTTCTTACAAACGGCTCTGAGCACATCAGCAGCGTCGTGAAGGTGTTGAAAAGCCGCGCCTTCCGCATTGCTGTGCCTGTCACTGTCGGTGTACTTGGCATTGTGTTTTGTTTTCGTTAACGGGGTATGCCGGTTCGTATACTAAAACATCCATCATAGGTGGGGAACATAACATCTAGCTGTAACTCATTCGCCGCCGTTTGTTTTGGGCGGCTCGAATTGGCGCGATGGCAATGAAAATACGCCCTCTTCCAAATGCAACATCCCATCACTGCTGGCGAATGTAATTAAAACTGCCGGTAGAGGAACACATTTCAAAACACTCAATTCAAAAGCAAAATCAATAAAATTGGCAGTTTGGATGGGTTCGCAAACCTGTACCGAATCGCGAATGTCCATTCACCGTCACCACTGTTGGGTCATTGTACATTTGTTGGGTTGGTCCGGGGAATAATATTTAAATATGCGGTGAGATCATCCGTCGTTTTGGGCTGCGTTTATACGCGTAAGGTTTGCGGAGGCAAAAAAGAAATCAACTAACAAACCATCAGTTGGATATAACTGTTAATATAAACACGATTGAATCGGCTGAAAGTGTTTTTTTATGCAAACTCGCTTGATCAATTCTAGCGACGGCCGTCTTGGAGGGTCTTCACTACATTTGGATACAACTGGTGTCGTTTGTATCTGGGGATAATCGTCATGAAAGAACTTTTGCATTTCTGATCACGTAGATAACTACAGTTTCCAAATATCAACAGAACAGTGTATTTATTTTGAATCGATTTGCGAAAATCATACGTAGAGTGTAATCTGCAAATCTTTTATATCTATTTGTCAATCCTGTTCCAATAATATACAAAACACCTTGCCTTTCCCTGACGTTTTTGATTATATGCATGATCTTTATTCATAAGATGACTTGCTGGTCATATATGATCCTTAGGGTGAAGCCAGAATGGGTGCGACACGCGATGCGTAACGCAAAAGATTTCCAATGAGAGATAGTAGCTAGAGTCAAAGTGATTTGTATAGTAGTAACAAAACAATATATACATATTTAGTGAAAAGAAAATTCTGATCAAAATCAAACGAAACCTATTATTTAAGTCATCTACATGCTGTAGTGTCAATTGCTGCCGCTCTATCCAAAGTTCTAGCTTTTTCTTGCTGGAGGCAAATCGATTGGTTATTCTTTTCAGAATTTCTTGGCCGAATAGAATAGCTTGTACTCTGAATATCTTGACTAATTCGAATGTTTCAATCTGACTAGGTGCCATTTCAAATGACCCTTCTTCGACGGAATTATTCATGTCGCCAAGAAGTTTGTACGGACTTTGATGAGGAACGTTCACAAGAAGGTGCGCCAGCTCAGTAGCAAATGATGAGAATGGCTAAGTAGCAAATGATGAGAATAATATTCTGTTGTTGTAGTCTAATATTATCAGTATATCGAATAAAATTTGAATATCTAACACTTGTGAATTATTTACAGCGAAATCAAAGTGCGTCCATACTTTCCGGAACAGTCTTTATGAACTGATGATCATAGAATGCAGTACGGAACTGATATGTGCCTGACTACCTCGCAACCGTCATCTGGCAAGCAAGCCTGACGAATTTTTCTCACTATTTCTAAAAGACTTATAAAACTTCGTTCTTCAGTTATTTTTGGTTATTCATTATCACATTTCCGATAGCTCGTAGAAAAAATTATGTTGTTGGGTTAAGCATATCAAGAGATATTCGCGATAAAGTTCTGTCCATTCTTGTACAGGGTCCAGGTTCAGAGTCCAGATGGTCAGAATTATTTTCAAAATTCGAGTCCAAAATCTTGTTCAGAATTCTGAGATCAGATGCAGAATACAGATTCATGTTCGGAATTCATGTCCAGAATCCTGCTTCCCGGTTCAGACCCAGAATTTAGATCTGGAATCAGAACTCATGTCCAAAAGATACGAAAATCTATGTATTCCTGTTAGGAGTTCAGGTCTATAACCCAGGTCAAAAATGCAGGCCTAGAATTCGGATCCCGATCTTCGCACAAGAAGCCCAGAATTCAAGTCCAGAATTTCAGGTGAAGAGTCAAGGTTCAGAGTCTACTTTCAGGTTCAAAAACTCTGTCAGGAGCTGAGCAGAATTCTGGCCCAGAACCAAACTCCAATTAAATTCCAGAATCAAGATGCAGAATTCAGGTTCAGGTAAAAAATCTCTGTCAATAATGTCAACAATCTGAGTCCAATTTCAGAATTCAGAATTCAGATCCAGACTACGAATTCCGGTTCAGAATCGAAGTTCCGATTTTAGGTTCAGAATTCAATTTCTGCACTCAGATCACAAATTCATGTTCAGAAGTTAGGTCAAGTTACTCAATTAAGGTTCAGGTTCTGAATTCTAATTATGGTACGCAATCCTCGTCAGGAATTCAGATCTTAGCTTAGAATCCATGTACAGAATCCAGATTCAGATTCAGAATCCAAATCCAGGTCCTCAATCATGCTTCAAAATTTTGGCCCTGACTCCAAGTTCAGAGTTATGTTTCTGAATCCTGCTACAGGTTCAGAATCCAAAATCAGATTTTGGTGCATTCCCAGTATCTCTATCAAAGTTTTTGAGTAAAAATCTTGTTTGAAATCCTGAATCCAGCTCCAGAAACCTGCTCCAGATTAAAACTCAAAAACTTCATCGAGGGTTCAAGCCGAAAAATCAGATTCAGGTCTAGAATCCAAATCCATGCTCAGTGTCCAAGTTTAGATTTTAGCCTCAGGTTCAGAATCTCTGACAGAATTCTGGTTCAAGAACCATGTTCAGATTTAGTAATCAGATTCAGAAACCTTGTCGTATATCGTCGGTCCATTTTCAGAATCGTGGTCTAGGTTTCTCTGTCAATAATTTAAATTCAAGTTAAGAATTGAGGAATTCTAGAAAACTCAGATCCAGAATCCAATCCAGACTCACAGTCCAAGTGCAAAATAAGTTCAAAGTTTAGTTTCGGAAACTCTGTCAGAAGTTCAGAAAACAGAATTCTGGCGCAGGATCCAGGTCCAGAATCTAGGTTAAGGTCTCTGTCAGGAGTTCAGATTCACAAGCTCCAGGTCTAATACCCAGATTCATGATCCGAATATAAGTACTGAATTCTGCTTCAAGTTCAGAATCCATATTCGAATAAAGCATTTCTTTCAAGAATCCAGGTTCAGAATCAGTATTCTGATCCAGAAACCTTGTACGATAGTTCAGTATTCTAATCCAGTGTTCAGGACCAGAATCGAGATCTAGATATCACTTAGTTATTACTGGGTGAGAGGACGTGCGATTTTTTTTACTAATCATAGAACCAAATACTAACAAATGTAATAAACACAGTCAGTGCAGTAAAACTTCATTCAACTCAATTGAAACCGAATGTGAAACACACTGACGATCTCTCTACTGCAGTAAACTTCACACTCTGACACACACACACAACGTTCGCCGACGTACCAAACCGGCAGCATTCAGTTCTCGGTTCTCTTCAAATCAAAGCTCAGTTTAACCACCGTCAGTTGATCTGTTGAAGTAACAAAATATCTCTTTCAATCGTGGGAGAGCGGCTTTCAAATGAGGTTTATGAAATCATTCGAATTGGTTCAAGATAATAGATGAAAGATGAACCAGGTTTCTGAAGTATCAATTACAGAATACACATAAATTAATAGTCTTCTTCTTCAGTTCTTAATATTTAATACTTTACTCTATTTATAATTCTATTCATGCAAACTTCCTCACTACCAACAGCGACGACAATGAAGCAGCTAGACTACTTGGCACTTGAAACTGAGCAGGCAAAACTTCAAATGACAAGGTACGATTATTGAACTGACGATGAATTCTGGAAGCTTCACTTGAAAATGGCAGCAAAAGTCAAATGAATTTATATCGATATGCTGACGATCAGTGGCCATAAATCTCATTTGACAAATAACGCATAGCAACCAGAACAGTGTTGCCTAAAAAGATTAATTTTATCATTATCAAGGGGTCGCTACATTTGTGGTAAATGACGGAAAATCACTCACAGACACTTTTTATTCCGATTTTTCTTCGGAGTGCCTGGTCGTGTTGTCGCTTAGAGGATCCTAGATGCTTTTGCGTATGAACGTGGTTAGTTTTTTGTGTTATTTCATAATTATGTTGCACCGCAACTATCATGTCATATTATGATTCACAATAGGAAAGTGATTCCCAATATGTGAACCAAATAAGCTATGAGCTCCATCTGTAAATTTGTGTCTTTAGTAAAAATTATCAGTCATTTGCATAGTTTTGTTCTAGGAATCTACAAGAAAATCAAGTAAAATTATTTGACACATACGCCCATTTCGTAATCTGAAAACACTCGCAGCTCCTGGAGGTCAGTCAACTAGTATATGAAATTCAGAGAATTATTCGTACAAATAATTCGTGACGGTTGAAAAAAAAACCACGTTGAAAGAAATTCCGCATCTGTCATTATCCTCATTGCGTTCCAATCGAAGCACCCGGCGCAATGCAGCCAACTTCTCGTGCCTCCAAATATCGTTCGTCTATGAAGATATGAGTTGTCAAATTAAAATTGTTTTCAACCTTGTGGCATGTACCGATGTACCGATCGTCGAGTACAAAAAAAAACCGAATCGTGTTTATTAAACACTCCGGCTGTTCCGTAACCTCCAATTCTATCGAAACTCGTTCAGCACACCGCTGCCAGGCAGTCTCCTCGATGCCGATATACAGCGTTGCTCTGCATATTTAGCCGTGACGACGGTGCTGACGGTGGCGCTTGCGCGCTTGTCGATGATGGAAAGGTAGATTTTCTGTTTTCCCACATGCGATCGAGCTGCATGACTGTCCGGTGACTCATATGCCAGCCAACGTGAATGAACGCAAACGAAGCGGTAGCAAACAAAAACAAAATTGCAATCAATGCCTACTTTGACGTTTACATATGCAATCACTTTTTTTTATTATTAATAATGCCTAATTGACGTACCGGCTGTCGGCTCCTCGTTGATAGAAGTACGATGTAAAATGTGGCCGCGATCGATAGGTGTTTTACAATTTTCCAATCGTAATTAACTGATTGGTAGGTGATAATTCATTTCACTTAATTAAACACGCATCCGTTGGTTCGGTTGGAAGTTTGACGAACTGGAAGTTTTTAAATAAAAAAAAATGAAACCGTAATTTTCAAGTGTCAAAATTCAAACTACTTTTCCGGCAAATCAAACAAAGCAGTCGTCTTTAACCCGATTAAAAACCCGACTGCTCCGAATAGAAACTTCTTAAACGGAATTCATTTTCGTTTTTGAGTTATTCCCAAGTTGAAATAAATGTGCCAAGAGCTCGCGTGCCCGTACTTGTATGCAAAAAAATAGAGAACAGCCTCGCAGTATCCGCTATTCCAAACACCACTCCCGAAAATATTACACCGCGAGCCCAATTTAGGTTAAGCTTAGCCTTCGCCAAACCGCTGATTTCGATTTAGTACGCACAAATTTCCGACGTTGCGTCGCACCGGAATTCCGACTGGAAAGATGTGGAAAGAAGCCGTGCGTCTTGCGGACACGAACCACCACTACGAAACGCCTCTGATTCGATATGAAACCGAACCTTCGATTATTGAAATCAAATTCCCCGAGCAGCGCACACACACACACAAATGGAGATTGCGCGTAACACTGACCGAAACGGCGAACTTCTTACGCATGTCGGAATCTACCCGATCGATATGTTGTTGCTCAATCGAAAGCTAGTGCCGGGGGTTGTTGGTTGGCAGGAAAGTCAGTCAGGGTCTAACCGAAGGTTCCAAGGCTAGTTTCATTATTTAGGCTTTGCTAATCGCCGTGATGTCAGATCGATCAGATCAATGATTCTCAGATATGAGAAGCCTTTTTTTGGCCTCTTGTCACTATGCGAAATTTGTCCTGGAAAGGTACAAGATTCGATTTCCGGAACTACAGTGAGAAGAAAAGAAACCAGTTCTAATAGTGTTTTTACGAAACGATGTAAATAAAACCAAATTTCCCAAGTCTAAACAGAGAATTCTTCTAGTATTCTGATCAGTTGAACGAAAATCCCAGGACTATTTCGTTCCCGATTTCCGCATCATGAAGCACCAGAAGTATTGGTGAAATCTTGTCGCCTTCAAAATTGATTTCAAAAGGATTCAAGATTGTGAATATTATTAATTGATGACCAAATAAACGCACTTATGCTTGCTCTCAGTCTCCCGCTTCGATAGCGCTGGAAAAACTGACTAAGAGACTTTTACGAGGTAATCAAAAAATGTATCAGACGATAAACTTTAAAGAGCTTCCCGGGCAACGAATTTTTGCAGGATTTGAAAAGATGCCCTTAAAAGATAAAAACTCAATAATTTTGCTTATATGATTTGGCAAAACGATTTGCCGCAGTAGACAAAATCTCCAGTTTTTATTACAAATGAGTTTATGAAAACCTGTTTTAATCCACCTATAAAATGATGCCATTCTCATATTTTATTTATTTAAAAGATATATTTTATTCAGGTCTATTTGCGTACAAGCTTTACGTGGCCGATTGAGCCGATTTTTTAAATAATTTTTTTTTGAATTGCATCTCGTTGTCACCCTTTTTCTAGGGGGAGAGGAGCTTCCATTTCCCTTCTGCGAGGATTGAGGAGCACTTCGTTCGTGGTTCGTCTCGTCATCCATTCCCACATCGATGGTCTTCTTTTCGTTGCTAGTTGCTGTAGATGCACCTTGTTGTATATTGGTTGCAGTTGCTGATTGGTTGGATGGTAAGTTGTTAAGTGTAGCTGGTGTACTTTGTTCTATAGGAGATACGTTGGATGGTTTCGTTGAAGGGGATGCTTCACTGTTGTTGGTTACTGTCACAGGTGTACTAGGGTTGCTTAGGGTTGGTGTGACGGAAGCACTGTTGTCCTTTGATGTAGTTGTCTCCTTGTCCAGTTTATCACATGGCTTACCGTAGTAAACAGCTTTTTGGCAATATTGACATGTGGCCATCTGATTGTCATAGGTAACAAGTGATTTGCACGGGTTTCTTGTATCCTGACCGAAAGTCACATAAGAAGGTATAGACCTCTTCAAGCGCATGCGTAATAAACGTACGCCATTTAGAATACCGGGTAAAAAATTCTTCCACTTTTCTTTTTCGATAGGAAGAATCTCTCCGTATTGGGACAAAGTTTTGCGAATATATGAATCGGTGACGCTTGAGGGAAGATCATGCACACGCACTTCTATGCCACTATCATCCATATATACTGGAATGTTGTACTTAATATTCTCGTGCTCCACATAGTGCACATTGTTATTGTCTTTTGCGAATTGAATTGCATCCAACTCTTTATAAAACTGGATGTAAACAACATTATTCCTCTTATTGCATTGAAGTAAATGCACACGTTCAATGGCAAGATGCATTTGCTCCTTAAGCAAACCTTCAAGTTCTCGTATCGAAGGTCGAATTTTGCACTGCCTGAAGTCAACAACAATTATATTCTTTCGTGTCGGCGGTAGCTTTTGTTCGTTTGGTTCACTCATTTCGAGGTCGTTCTATTCTTCACTACACAATACTGTACTTGGTTTCTTCTGTCCCGAACGTAAGCGGTTTTGTTTTATCGACTGACTTGGATGAGATGTAAAACCGAACTGCCTTTCTCATATTGATATTACTCATAACAACATAAATATTACTGTGGAATTCGCTAAAACAACTGTTCATTGAATAGAAATAGGAAAGTTTGTTCCGACCAAATCTAACAAACTCTACAAATTCTGTTTACCCTCTAGTTTCGGAACCGGAAGTAGTATCTACAACAAATTTAGGAATTCCGTATGAAATTGTAAGACTTTACATTTGAACCTATAAGTTTGTGGAAATCGATGTGGCCATCTTGAAGGAAAGCGAGTGAGACCCTTTTGCAGATTTTAATCACCATTTCCAATTCTTCCAAAACCGGTTTCAGATGACCGGAATAGCCGAAGCTGGTTTGTTTGCCAGCAACAGATATGACCTACAAATTGGAACAGTTTTTAACCTAGTTAAACCTAGACTAGAGCTCGATTTCGATTAAACCAATTAAACGAAATCTAACGAACGAAGCGAACCTGCGTTTCTGTTACTTCTGCATATGTAAGTCAAGCTAAACAGCATGAATCAGCAGCATAAAACATGTAATAGTATTATTACTTTAATTATTATTTTTGAATCATTACACCACCGGCAATGTATTACTGCACTATTGGCTGTGAAACTTGCATATTTTTACAAATAAATTTGAATTCAATGACATTCGTTTATTCTTTCGGTCGCACTTATCGTTGAATAGCTAAAATTTTTATCAACCGCAGCGCCTTTCACCAATATCACACACCAGTAGCAGACATCCGTAACCGTTTCTTCATAGCGTGTACGAAATAGAACAAAGCACGCATCGTTTGTTTTGTGTTTTCTTCTTCTTTCGGTGTTGTACATATTGTCAATCTATATGGCGATTTGAAAACTTTGACACTCATCGCCCTGTAACTGCGGAGCCGGATGTCGGATCCGGATGAAATTTCACAGTATTTTTAAAGATAATATGAGCTTCAATTTAAATCATGATTTGTGAAAATCGGTTCAAGCATCGCAGAGAAATCGAAGTTAGTTCTATTTTGGGAGTTTTCCTTCACTACTTTCGGTGCTTCCGAAACAGGAAAAGGAGGGACTAGTAGTATCGAATTAAGATTTTATGCCAACAAACCAACAATCTCTGCAAACTAAAATAATTTATCAGACAGTTTTATGGGATTTGTACGTGTTTTTGATCATCGTTTGTTAAAAAATTCTTACGAAATTGGTAATTCTCCACTTATCACGCTTTAGTTCCGGAACCGGAAGTCGGTTCCGGATGAAATGTTCTAGAAATTTTTAGGAAACTATAAGACCTTTCATTTGAATATTAATTCGTAAAAGTCGGTTGGGCCGTTTCAGAGAAAAATGAGTGCACACTTTTTCTCTAATTTCCACATATTACCATGAAACTCCGGAACCGGAAGTCGAATCCGAATGAAATTCAATAGCAGACTATGGGACTGTTAGTCCTTTTATTTGAATCTAAGTTTGTGAAAATCGGTTCAGCCAGCTCTGAAAAAAGTGAGTGCATATTTTTTCCATTCTTTATACACATCATTCTATATCTCTGGAACCGCAAGTCGGATCGAGATGAAATTCAATAGCAGGCTATGGGACCATGAGACCTTTCGTTTGAGTCTTAGTTTGTGAAAATCGGTTCAGCAGTCTCCGAGAAAGTGAGTGCATATTTTTGTTACATACACTCGCACACACACACATTTTCTCAGCTGAGTCGAATGGTATATGTCATTCGGCCCTGCGGGCCATGGTTAAAAAGTCGGTTTTCGCAGTGTGATTGCATAGCCTTTCTATATGAGAAAGGCAAAAACAACACCTGAAAAAACGCATTCTAACATTCAGCATTACTGCTGCTGCTACACTGCTACTACATTCGAAGACACTTATATAGTACCGTGTCAAAAACGTGAATTTTATATTTAAAGGAAACTCGAAAGCACAAAACCTTGTGTCGATAGAACTCGAACATATGACCCTTGTTTAATTTGTGTAATTGTGCCATCAATTGGACACTACTTTGAAAATAGAATTTTGAAACTTGAATTGAATTTCATATTCATTCTCTAGTTATAAAGAGTTTTCCAACAGTTTTAGTGAATATGCAAAGACTACACACGACAAGCTTTAGAAGAAGGAAGAAGGGATTTGAAAACATTTACGAGGCGAGTGACGCACGGTAAACGTGGTTTATGAACGGTCCCTGGTTTTCAGAACGAATCAGGGTCATTTCGCCGAAAGCCGTTTCGCCGAATGCCATTTCGCCGTAAAAGTCATTTCGCCGAGTGTCATTTCGCCGAAAGGGTCATTTAACCGAATTCTTCATTAGTCTTAATATCGGATTGGATTAAAAAAAGACAAATAAAATTGATTATGTTTACTCCCGTTTTGTTGACCTATAATCGTACTTCTGAAATTATCCACAGATTTTAATAATTTACGAAGGTTTATTCATGATCCTCAGAACGGAATTCGCAAAAAAGCTTCCAGATGAAAAAATTTCTAATGCGGTTAAAAAACCTAGCTTTGAATATACTGAAGTTTGTATGCAAGAGGCCGCCGCTTCAAACGGCGAATCGGCGGCCAACTCGCCTGGCGTCGCCTCGCTGTCTTTGTGCCGCCAAGCCATCTTGGCTTCGGTTATGTGGCTGCGCCACGTCGATTATCAAGCAGATATAAAAACAAATAGATATTTTTTATGAATAACTAGAATTTTTCATTTTCCTAATAAATTGTGTTATGTATTCAAAAATACCCTTACGGCTAAATGATCCATTCGGCGAAACGACTTTCGGCGAAACGACCCACTCTCCTTCAGAACATGAGATAACTAAACTGTAATAGGTTTCTATCACATGCTCCTCCATGTGTCTAAAATAACCTGTGATCAATAGAATGGCTTCGACTGGGTGCTACCACTTTCGGCGATAGTAGCAGAATGAGAGGGATCGATTTGGTTTGAATGTATTTGCCCATCTGATATTGCCAAATTAACTGCACTGTAATCTTATTTCATGTGGTTTCAAACATATTTTAAGTATATTTCGAAATTATGCGGCTTTTTTATGGATTTCCAAAATTTTGCAGATTTCTGAAGGTAAGCGTTTTTCATGTGTTTTTTTTTGCGATTTCCAAGGTTATGTTTTAGCTTTCCTCATGAAGAAAAGATATGCAATCACTTTGAGAATCGACGTTTGAAACGAGGCCCGGATGTTTCGGCAATATGCCCTTCCAATATTTTGGCAACTGGAATAAATATTTGAAAATTTAGTAGAAATATCTTATGATAGAACACTTTCTTCTGTTATCCCCGTAATTCGTCTTCGTAATCATTCATATTTCTTAACTAAGTTACTACAATTTTCAAACTCATTTACTACAATGTGAAATGTGCTATATTTTACCACTTTAGAATATTGTTTATTACTACAATAGTAATGAAAATGTTTGTGAAGATGTCAAAACATTCGGAAGAGACACTAAACTTGCTTACTTGATTGCTTTTTATTTGCTCTAACCTATCCGTTCCCTCTATAAAAATGTTTTATATATTGCAAAGTTTACTGATCTATAGTAATAATTTTTGTGCCCCCCAATATTTCATGGAACTCACAGCCCCTGTCCGGTATAATTGGTAAAAAGTTTTCGCAAAAGGCGGATAAACGGATTTTGACAAACTTATAATTAAATACAACATTTTTTGGTCTTCGCAATTTATTCAAGGTTATATAAACGCCCGTATAAAGCAACTTTGGCTAGTCGGTTTTCGGATTTCCCGTTGCGAAAGTACCAAAAGATAGTTTACAAAATGCATACTAATTGGCGACAGAACGTATCTAAAAAAGGCTTCCCGGGTAAAATGAGGCAATGTACAAGTTCGAACAAATGCTACAAATTGGTGGTAACAGACAATTTTGTTTTATATCTTGAATTAATAAACGATTTGCTGCAAAGACAAAAAAAAACTTTTTTGTTGTTAGAAACAAGTCTAAGAAGTCAAATCTTTGCAAGAAAAAGTGTCAGAAAAAATCGCTTTCTACTATACACTATAGAACACAAAGACCCTGCCAAGTTTTAGCTAGATTTGGCTAATAGCTACTACCCAAGTAGCAAACATTGTTCTATTACTGAATTTATTACCTCTTCTTGCAACGATTATGCGATTAGAAAAGCGCACTTTTCTTGTATGATATGCAACAAGTTTCTTGTTTCATATGTTTTACAACAACAAAAATTTGCTAAGTGGAAACCGGAATTGAAACTGCTTAAATGATCTTGTCGTACAGTCAGTTGAAAACCCGGTTGTGGAACTTAATCCATTCAGGTTTTTGAGATAGTTTCACAAGCAGTAATATGAATGAATTTCACATCCCTTGCAAAAACGTGTGGAATCAATTGTCTAACATATCTAATAAAAATAACCGATCTGAAGCAATTGTAAAATATGCCAATTATAACAAGTTTATATTACTACTTGGGTACATCCGCAGACGGTTAAGAGTGAATTCATATGAAAAAGTTTCTACCCACACTAGACGAATATCCAAAAGAAGTTCAAGCAAAGTTTGTCGTTTCGTCAGAATATTACTATTGATAAATTTTCCTGAGAGTATAATGAAAAACCTGTATTTTGACGGCTGAAAACAAAATTCGGATAAATGCAACTTAGTTTTAAAAATCCGTTTAAGAATTTTTGACCGCTAAAACTGAATAAACATTCAGAGCAAAATCCGCAACGCAAGAATCGTTCAGAAATATCTTTTTTTTTTTTTTTTCAAAAAACGGATAACAAAACTTTGAATGCAAAAAACGGATAAAAAACTTAACTGGCTCTTTCAAAACAAATGATTTTATCCGGATTTTGCATTCAAAGTTTTTATCGACTGTCGCTGTGGGAACGCAGCATAGATCAGGTTGCCCGTAACTAGCAAGTAAACCAAACCTCGGTCACAGCGACAGTCGGTTAAAACTTTGAATGCAAAAACCGGATAAAACCGTTTGTTTTGGAAGAAGCGGTTAAGTTTTTGTCGCGGTTTTGAATTTCAAAATTTTGGCACGGCCCTTTACAAAAATAGGTTCATAACAATTCTTGCATTGCAAAATCCGTTTTTGCATTCAAAGATACTTAAACGGGGTTTTCCAACTAAATTGTAACTGTCCTACTTTTGTATTCAGCCGTTCAACTGTTGATTTATGAACCTTGTTATTAGACACTCTAAAACGCAGTCAGACATGGTAGAACGTACATCGAACATGGTCTACATCCTGGCCATCACCAGACCGATACCACACATCTAAACATCCTCTCTGTCCATCAAACATTAGTCTTCTCGCTTGATACCTATTCTTCCGCTCAAGCACTGAGTAGGAGAGTGTATTTACAATCGCTTATCACCTTTTTGTTTTAATTCATCAACGTTGAAGTTTCCATGCGTGCTTCAAACAGAATAAAATCAGTCATCAGCAAACCAGTAACTATATCTCAAATATCGTAGTCGTCTGAAGTTCCCCGTTTAATAATGTTCAAAATTCTACAAATATGAAAATTTTGCAAATTCTTATACGTTATCTTAAAAATGTCAGCCATATGATCTTCGAAATCGACCCACCAGGGTTTGGAATATTCATTCACCGGTGAATGAATATATAGTTTCCATTGCATTGTGAACGAACAATTCCACCGCTCACAAAGAGAACACCTTTCCAGCCAAAAAGAATTACACAAACAAAACGCTAGTGGAAGCAAATATATTCCATATATGCACAGATGGTACAGTGTGCTGGTGTTAGAGTCTTCATGAAGCACAGAAACCGTGAATATAATTTTTTTCTCTCGTTGGTCTGAGCGTCGTTCTTCTCACAAAATATTTAACTGCAAGCTAACAATCTTCACGGGGCTAGGAAGTGATGAAGATTATATATTCAGTTTTCGCTAACAGACTAATGACGGGCTCTTCGAACGCGAACGGCTGTTACTGATGACTTTATGCCACGAAAACTGTTGCATATCACTTATTTAATTCGTGTCAAGTTAGTAGAGGGTAAGAATTCTTAGTTATACTTGAATATTATAAACAGAAGTAGCAGGAACGAAGCAATTCGCAATGGCGATCTGGTGATTTCAGCAAATACTGCAAACAAACAAACGCTTCGTTTGCTGGGTTTTATAGAGAAACTAGCTCCTGCACTCTTGTTACTTCTGTAAATCAAGTTCCTGCTGAATAGCGATACGACAGTTAAGAGCCAGTCATCAGTCTGTTAGCGAAAACTGAATATATAATATTCGTCACTCTCTAGCCCCGTGAATATTGAGAAACCGTGAGAAGCAGAAACAGTAGTAGGGGTGAATATTGTGTGTTCTCTTCCATTCTCGTGCATGGACAGCCATTCCAATAAAGCAACATGGCTCACGTTTCTTCAAAAGCGACATGGTTCATAAAGCAGGTATATTCATGAATATCATACGCCGTGAAGCATGTATACTCATCTTCACTGCTTCATTCATCCAAACGCTGCGACCCACAGTACAATTTTAGTTCCAAACGATTCTAAAATTATTGATATCGGTCAATCCATATACAATAAAATTGAGCGGTAATGAGTTTTGCCTTTTGCGTCACTTATGCCTACAAATCACCGGAACCGAAAAGGACAGCAATTTGATCTTTAAACCTGTTAAAGCTTGAATTTGCTGTTAAGCTTGAATTTGTTGAAATCGGTTCAGTCATCTCCGATAAAATTGAGATGTAATAAATTAAGTGGATTTAGTCGGTTACGCCACTCGTGCCATTATATATCCGGAATCAAAAGTCACAGCCGAATTTTATCGAATTTAATCGATGACCTAAACGAAACAAGGCGATTCTATTACCTTCCTATAGAGAAAGACAAAAGAGTATTTCGTTACAATAACAGACGGTGGGGGGAACCATAGACTGCGTGAAATGTGATGATCCGACTCATCCCGTAATTTAAATCAAATTTATCGTTTTACCTATCGTTATGTAAATCGAATTTATCGTTTAACCTGTTCAAAGAGCACTCAAAGAAATAATTTGAATAAATCTAAGTGTGATATAGTCCACATACTGATTTTTTTCTAGAGTTGAGCTCCGGTTGCAGAGTAACGCGGCAAAACTGAGCAGAACAAATGAAAACCCGCTTCAAAGTCTATCTAGTGGTTTGATTATGTCTTATGTTTGTCTATTGGGCAGAAAAACACGAAAATATACTTCAACGCTTACGTCGCATATTCGGCTACATCTCCGAAATAGCACGTATCAGCAAAAAAACATTTGAACTTGATCATTGATTCTTTTGTAGCTTTCAAATTCGTTTCCAAATTTTCTCTGTTAAAATGTTAGGGCTCGTAGTCCGCGAGCGTTCGTGATAAAAAAATATTGTAAAATCTACAAGGATCAGCCCCATGGGGTTGTTCGAGCCATTGATGTGGAACATGGCAACCAAAATTTCTAATGATCGACATTTTCAATTAATTGTCACATTTTTGAATCCGCAAATGCACGACAGTCTGCTTAGTCTTTATTATGAACCAACACTGAACACGCGAACCCAAAATATAGACTATATTTGTCATGATTTATATCTGTTTTTTAGCCGACGAAATTACATCAATAGCCCAAATGTATGCAATTATATGTTTGCATATGCTTGCGATATAGATATCGATATTTAAGCTTCTTTTCGCCAAGCTTGAGTTCAAATTTTTATGCAAGTAGTTATTTTTATAGCGTTTCTCTACCATCCATTACTACCATTCTGCGATTTCGGTTGAAGCGATAAACTTTTTCTCATTATCAATCGAGTTCATCTTATATAAATAAGAAATTACTATTATGCCCTCAAAATTTACCCTGGGGTAGTTGTCAATTTCTCAGGCGAAACGACATAACATGGGATGTCATCCAATCTTTCATGACACAAGATCAGGGCATACCAATTAAAGCTTCAAATCGTTTGATGGCACTTTTTGTTTTGCTGTCTAGCAACAACCTACCTCTAGCAAGCTACGTGTAGGACTGAAACGTTAGCTGTAATTTAGCTTATATTTATAGCTTCGTGTGCTTCCAACAGCTTCGCTTTTGCATCGATTGACCAATCAGAGCGCTGCTTTCCCTTTGATATATCGCTTACTCCTTCAAAACCGTCGACTATGGCAGGGAAATCCGGTATGCCGGAGATTTTTTGCATGCAAAATAGGACACTGCTAGCTATTAATCAACATTTCAATGATATACTATTAAACATACATGACTATGAACATTCAAATCAATGCGTAGAAATATTTCCAATCAAATAGTGACATGATATTAATATTTGATACAAAATTGACTGAGCTGTAATTGTTCAAAACCTGACCACATTTCTACATGTATTTTTCTAGAGTTTCTAGTTTGCACCCCTATATAGAAAACAAAAATGTGTTCCACATTGAAATGATGTAACCAACAAACTACATTATTTTCACAGTAGCTTTAAATTGAGCCCAAATTTGTTCAAGTCAGCCATACCCTGTGCGGATAGATAAAAGGGCGGTTAGTCAGTGACGCCCCATTTACGATTATATCTCTGGAACCGGAAGACTCTGCCATTCGTTCTTTAAACTGAATTAGGGGCTCAATATTACCCGTCGAAAACTGTTGAAATCAGTTGAGCCACTCTTAAGCATTATCTTAAAATTTGATCCACGACCGTAGTCGTTCCCGAGAAAATTGAGCTGAAAGGAGACAATTGTCGTCCTTCGATTACGTCACGTATACCAGTATATCTCTGGAATCGAAAACATCAGCTATTTGATATTCAAACCTAATCAATGTCCCTGTAACAGCTTTAGAACGAGCTATAGATTGTCCAAATCATTTACATCATCTCTGAAAAATTGAGTGATTAAGAATAAGTGTGATTGGTCGGTTACGTTAATTCTACGATCTCAACCATCCGTATTTGATCAATGGCTCAACAGAAGCTTTCAAATGACCGTAGTATTGATGATGCTCACTCTGAAAAAATTGAGTGGATAGATACAAAAGAACACATACATACACAGATATTTCCTGATATCGCGGGGAAGACTCAAAAGTAACACTTGGGGTTTTCGAAGCGTCGATTAAATATTTGTGTTTTTACAACATTTCAATATGTTTTCTAGAAATACAGTACGACATGCACTCGATTTCTCGGGCTGGACCGATTTTCCGAAACAAACATTCCAATTAAAGGTCTTCCAGTTATGTAGCCAGCCATTGAATTGTATCTAGAACCGAGTTCGGGTTCCAGAGTAACGTAAAATGTAAAATGTGTAAAATGAACAAAAATTTAAAAAAGAAAGCTTTCTTAGAATACGTAGGACCGACACTCATAAAGATTCAAATGGAAGATCTTATGATTCATTAGCCTGCTATTCAATGTTCCGTTAGACACTGATTAAAAAGCCGAGATGTCTTAAGACTATAACAGTCTACCACAAATTTAAAATCGAAGTTCCTCGATGTACCAAACAGATTCTAAGGCCTCTGTAAAATTGCTTCATTCTCCTGAGATAAATTGACTGAAGTCGTCTGCAGCAAAGTGTGAGCTCCGAAATAATCCTTATCTCATACCATAATCGATGAATAACCATATCTGGAATCTTCTATAATCTTTGAAATTTGCAAGTAAATTTGCAGGTCTAAAACGCTTACATATTCCTAGGCATCCTCTTTTGAATTTAAATGATCGTTTAATAATAGTTTCTTATTGAGCTGCATCAATAACCAACAATTTTGCAATGAAAAGTTAGTTTGCCATTTTTTCACGTTTTTGTTGTAAAGCGTCCCAAAACACTTTCAGAGCTATGAACAACTTCTTTTATGAAATAAATAATTTTGGTCATATGACATCATCAAAATAAATTAATCGAATACACGTTTAGGCATTGTAAACATAATAGCAACAACAAAAACCATTAATTGAACTAAGAATAAGAGCGATGCTACAAAATATATTTCTACGTGAAGGTACATCAACTTAGCCCAAGAAATATAACAAAACATAGAAATAAATTTTTACATACGCCGATGTTAATTTTGACTCCACTCGTGTTCGTGTTCCGCAACATTCTAATAGGTTGTAATTTCAGTTTAATGCATTTTTAACCGTAATTGCCTTCGGTTTGGCTGCAAACGAAATTAAAATCTACCGATTTGATCAAATCGCAATTTGAATGTAAAACCCGAATGCACATGAATCGAAGTTGACTATGCTATTTTGGTGGTGGCACAACTGCAACCAACTGGCTCCTGTGCGTCTCTGTTTGCTTCTTGTTCCAGTCGCCATCGTTACGTGGCAAACCCCATTCGCCACACCAGCTGTCAAAAAATAAAATCAGATTAAACTGATCGCTTAATCCAAACGCGATCGATTATGACTTTGTTTTGGGTGCCATTTGCTGGAAGTTGCTGGATTCAGTCCGCTGCGCAAAGCGAGTTACGTAAAACCACTCCGCTTACCCTTGGCGGGCTTTGTTTTTCATGTGGCACTAAAAACTCAGGTCTCTAGCCAGATCAGCATTTAATCATCTCTTTTTAATTTCACTGATTTGCTACCCCGCTTTAAATTGCGGAACTTTCCTTTTTTTCACCGTGATTCAAATGGAGTTCGATTTGAAACGCTTATTAATCAGCCACCACGTTGCCACCCATTGTTTTGTGCACTGCTAAGGTGTTCGGATTTATTAATTTCACTGCACATTCATTGGAGTAAAACTAATTTGACTTCCGCGTCGGTTATGGTTAGCACTGAAACAGAAATAAAACTCATCACGGTTGCTTTTAACTGAACTCAGAGATGATCCGTTATTTTGAAAGTAAAATTCAGTCGAGATTGTAATAAACCATTTTATGTGGGATATCTGAAGATAATTTCCATACACAGTTTCGATACTATTCTGTTAATTTTCTAGCAGAACAATGCCAAACCAGTTAAATCATCGAAATGAGCCTATTGATGCATACGATCCAGAGTACTATCGCCAAAACATAGTAAAAGGTGATTCAATAATTATTGTTACACTCTCAAACTTGTGTAATTTTTCAAGTACTTGATTAAAATTTATCCAAATTTGTATGAATGTGAATGATTAAGAGTACAGCTATCATTGAGATTTCGACGGCTCGCAAAAGGATTTTGTTCGCCTTTATACAAAATTCTGGATTGAATTCGCTGATTAAGATAGTTTCCTAGATATTCTCACCATTTCACGGCACAACTTTGCCGAAGTTTGACCAGCCAAGTGTCGAGATGACAATCTTGTCAACAACGTGTCGAAATTCTGAGCTATCAAATTTAATAAAAATTAACATTTTTTAATATTCTCGAGTTTAATTCTCTACGATTAGTGATTGTCAAGATTTCCACCGGATTAGGAAAGGCAATCCTAAATTATTGAAATAATCATCAAATCACAATCGTTTAGGGCCCAGCTCGTTGCTTCATTCCAGGAGAAAGCGGACAATTTTGCCAAATGTGGTGAACTAGAGGATGAAATTTATGAATGATCCACAACTTTCTACGAATTGTGAAGCGAATCTCACCAAGAGGCGCTTGTTTGATCCATAGTATAAATATTATAATATCTGTGATGTTTAATAGGTGTGCATATGAATTCGTAAAGTTTTCTTACAGATGGCGTAGCTTGGTTTTCATTCCAGAGATTTATCTTTCCTAATAAAGACTGTCCCAGAAAGTATAGACGCACTTTGATTTCGCTGTAAATAATTCACAAGTGTTAGATATTCAAATTTTATTCGATATACTGATAATATGAGACTACAACAACAGAATATTATTGTCAACATTTGCTACTTAGCCATTGTAGACTAGCTGGCGCACCTTCTTCCGAACGTTCCTCATTAAATTCCGTTCAGACTTCTTGGCGACAAGTTCTGACATTTTTTTTCAATCTTTGTCGAACTGTTGAATGGTTTCGGCTGCCGAGACATGTTTTCTAAGATGTGCCTTCGTTAATGCCCAAAATTCCTCAATTGGTCGAAGTTGTTGGGAATTTGGTGGATTCATGTCTTTTGGGACGAAAGTGACATTTTTGGTAGTATACCATTCTACCGTTGATTTCGAGTAGTAGCAAGAAGCAAGATCTCGCCAGAAGACAACAAGATCCTTGTGGCTTCGAATCATGGGTAGAAGTCGTTTTTCTAAACATTCCTTGATGTATATTTCGCTGTTCATTGAAACAGTGCTGATGAAGGGCTACAAATTGCTTGCCAAACCATAGCTTTCTTACCAAATTTTTCGACTTCAATCGATGTCTCGGACTGGTTTAACACTTGCCCATCTCGCACCGTATAATATTGTGGCCCCGGCAAGGATTTGTAATCGAGTTTCACGTAGGTCCATGATTATGCTGCTCAAATTTCCAGCAAGAATCGTATTGTACAGCTTTCGAACCCTCGGCCTGATCGATGCTTCTTGTTTCGGACTACGTTTTGGTTGTTTCTGCTTCTTATAGGTTCGAAGATTCAAACGTTCTTTAGCACGAAGAACATTTGACTTCAAAGTGCCCACTTTTTTGGCCACATCCCGAACTGAAACCTCCTTCTTTTGCTCGAACGCCTTCAGTATACTGAGAGTTAACAGAACCTTTTTTTCTACTCGTTTTTGGTTTATCCTCAAAGGTGTTATCCTCACCAAACTTCCTGATTGCATTTCGCACGGCTTTTTCACTTACTCCTTCCATTTTTGCTATCTTTTTCAGTGACAGTCCGCGTTCCGTGCACCATTTGTACACAATTTTTCGACGTTGTTCTGCTGAAAGTCCACGCATTTCGAAACAAACTAATGAAAACGAATAAACAACTGCACAAGTGGTTAGAGAAGAGTGTAAACAACAGGACGCAGCCATAAAAATTGACAGATTCTGAACCATTGCGAAATGGCAGCGGGTTTTGATTGCGTCCATGCTTTCTGGGAAAGTCTTTATGCGTTGGAAAGCTACAGTCATGCAGCTTCAGAATCAGTATGTGTCATCAGGGTTACCAGATATACGAATATTTCGGAATTCTACCGATTTTCAAGTACATTGGTAAAAATTACTGAATTATATACGGATTTTGCAAAAAAACAGTGATTTATTACATTTATTGCAATATTACAGAAAATTTTTTCTACTTTATCATCATCATATGGAACGTGATCAATCCGATTTCGGCCGACAAATTTCACTGGATGAAATCCAGGCACAAATCTCCAAATATCAAGGGGAACGTGCCATTTGAGCCAATTTGTTCTGATTGTTTGAAGTGCATTCTTCACATTCATGCGCCTTATTTGCCATCAGTTGCTCTCTCGTCTCGATAGATACTTGCAAATTCTTCAAATTAATTATGTAATTAACACTGAAAACTGTGTCAGTCTTTTTCTACGAACAATGAGAGAAAAATTTACACTAAAATTTATGATAATCAAAAAAAATTAAGAAATTTTCTTTTTCAATCAGGAAAATTTTTTCATCATTAAAAATTACGAAGTTTCCTTTCTCGACCGGGATATTTTCTCCTGGGTTTTTGAGGCACTTCAATTAAATCAGAAAATATAGAGATAGTTTACTCGCGCTTACATAAATTACGCAAAAAATGATATAAAAAAACATGTAAAAAGTCCTGGCATGCATTCTTTTTGTGGATTTTGGCCTTTCTGTTTCAAAAGATTTCGCAGCCGATTCTTAGTGTACAGAACCATTGCATGGCTAGTACTATGGATTCTACTGACATTAGGAATCCTTCCAAGTCGGGGCTCGAACATACGACAACTGGCTTGTAAGACCAGCGTCCTATGCATTGAACCGCCTACCCGGGACATGTAATATATGTAAAATACAGGTCTTATAAACCAGTTGTCGTATGTTCGAGCCCCGACCTGGAAGGATTCGTAGTGTCAGTAGAATCGTAGCACCAGCCATGCAATGGTTCTGTACACTCTGAATCGGCTGCGAAGTCTGTTGAAACAGATGGTCAAATTCCACTGCAGGAATGTAATACCAAGGTTTTGCTTTGCTTTCGATCTGGCATCGCTGTGTGTCATTTAGCTGAAGCGTTAACAACAATACTTATTTGCTATGAAAATGTCGAATTTTGTGGTGAATAAGTTGTTTTTGTGGGGAGTGCTTCTTCATTATTTGATTGTTTTCAGCCGCCGAAAGTTATCGTATTTTGCGGATGGTGTATGGTGAGCATGCTCTAGGTAATCGAACGTGTCGGAAGTAGTTTGCACGGTTTGAAAGAGGCACCAAAATTTGAAGATGAAAAATAACCGGAATTGCTCGATCAAGACCCACCACAAATGCAAGAGAAACTCGAAGATACTCAGTCAGCCATTTGAAAACATTTGAAAGTAATTGGAATGATCCGAAAGGTAAGCAATTGGGTACCGTATGAAATGAATCCAAGGAAAGTCTAAATCCGTTTATTCACGGTCGTACAACTGCTTCAACGATACAAAAGAAAAGTTTTTTTGCAACGCTACAAGAGATAAGGTTTTACCTCTTTTATATAAATAAAAATTGGTATAGAATTCGCTCAAAGGGCCGAATGTCATATACCAATCGATTCAGCTCGACGAACTGAGCAAATGTCCGTGTGTGTCTGTATGTGTGTTGTCAACTAAGAGGTCGAGATCTCAGAGATGGCTGGACCGATTTTGATCAAACTAGTCGCAAATGGAAGGTCTTCCAGTCGCCCTGAACGCTATTGAATGGTTTAAAAATCGGATGTTTACTTTTTGAGTTATACGAAGTTTTATGTCAAAATTTTCAGTTTTGATGTGGAACACATCTTTATTTTCTATATAGGGGTGAAAATTAATGCAATAAATCCGATGATTGGTGCAAATTAGTGCAATAAATTGATGAAAAAGCGAAGCTGTTGGAAGCACGCGAATCTATAAATAGAAGCAAAATTATAGCTAACGGTTCAGTCCAGTGATGCCACTTTTCGTTGAAGTCAAATCCGTAGATTTGGTTTCAAGTGTACTTATACTAGTACATTTACATAAACTTAACAGCTTTAAGCTCTAATCCACAAAGGCAGGCTTCCAGTAATGACAGATCTATGGCTAATAGATGCATGATTACAATTTTAATTGGACAAGCAAAAAAAAATATGCTGACGATGTAACAATATTTAATTATTTTCATTTTATACCAAGAGATATAATGTTAGATCAGGAGATTACTGGTAAAATAATGCTAAGTACGAAGGTTTCATATGATTCATCCGTAAATCCGTAGAAAAGAGAGAAATTCGTAGATCTACGGATAAATCCGAAGGGTTGACATCACTGATTCAGTCCTACGTGTAGCATGCCAGACGTAGGTTGTTGTTAGACAGCAAGACAAAAAGTGCCATAAAACGATTTGAAGCTATAATTGGTATGCTCTGATCTTGTGTCATGCGAGTTCGGATGAAATTCCATTTTATGTCGTTTTCGCCTGAGAAATTCGCAACTACCCCAGGGTAAAGTTTGAGTGCTTAAGATTAATTCCTAATTTACATAAGACGAATTCGATTAAAAATGAGAAAAAGTTTATCGTTTCTACCGAAATGGCAGAATGGTAGTAATGGCAGTGAAATTTAACGCTATAAAAATAACTGCTTGCATACAAAACTTGAACACAAGCTTGGCGAAGAAAAGCCTAAATATCAAAATCCGTATCGCAAGTATGTACAAAGATATAATTGCATACATTTGGGATATTGATGTAATCTCGTCGGCTACAAAACAAATATAAATCACGACAAATTTTAGTCTATATTTTGGGTTCACGTGTTTGGTGTTGGTTCCTAATAAAGATCAATCTAAGATCTAAAGGCTGATCCTTGTAGTTTTTTGACAATATCTGTCACAACTGACCTTAAAAACAGAACATGTTTTTAGACTTAGATTCCGCATGGTAATAGCTATCCAACAAGCCATAAATTGTCGAAATCCGTCCATTTTAGACGGAGATATCGATATTAATGATATCGCCTTATTCCAGTAGTAAGAATTTTGAGCGCTGAATGACAAAGTAATGTTTGGAAGCAACGTGGAACACGATTTTTTATACAATTGCTGATCATGCCTATATGAGCCTGCCTAGGCTAACTTTTCCGTTCTAAATTTATAACTGATTCAATCTAGAATACCTATCCGTCTTTTCATTTCATATCTTTCGTCTCTCTCAGTTAATGCTTGCCGAAAAGAACCAATCAAAATCGATATAGTAGACATTATGCGGCAATTAAAACCAAATAACAATTGTTTTTAAGTACAAAAAAGACTGTGTACAGCATACTTCTTCATGAGATTTTGCCTCGAACCGATTTTAGCACGGTTCGTTTTTGGCAATATAATTGTTCGAATATGACACATGTCAGCAGATGATGGCAACATTTTCGAGTTGAAAGCAATTCCATAATTATATTGATTTAAATTACTTACAGCAATAAAAGCTGGAAGAACATAACACCCATATACCATTCGAGATCAGTAAATGCGTGTGTGATAAATTATTTCACTCAATTTTCTCGGAGATGACTCAATCGTGTTCTACAAACTCAGATTCATATGAAAAGTCGTATGCTCCCAAACAAGGTTCCTGAATTACGTTTGGATCCGACTTCTGGTTCCGGAACTACAGGATGATATGTGAAACGAAATTAAAATAGTGTTACTAATTTTGCTCTTAGATGACTGAATTTGTAGATTTAAATAGTCGATAACCAAATAAACTTATTTCAGTTTTAGCGGTATCCAGTTTTCGTTTATCAAAGCTCAATCGTTTTCTCGAAAAAGGCCAAATCGAATTTCAAAAACAAAAATTCAAACTAAAAGATTTATGTTCCCAAAAAACATTTATTATCTTTGTCCAATTCTGACTTCCGATTCTAGAATTACATGACTTAGTTTTCTAACCGATATAGAACAATCCAAAAAAGCTTCAAAGTTGCAATATATTCGTCATATTTATTTATAGCCATACGAATCGTTTTCGGTCATGCTGGTTCATGAATACCGGTTCTGGAAGTACCGTAAATAACCGTAAACTCTAATGTGGAACTTATTTCGACATCTCATGGAATGATCAATCGATTGTCACACGTTTAGATTCAAATTCGATCCGATTTGCAGTTTCGACATTACAGGGTAATGAGTGAATAGAACTTTAAATTGCCGCTTAAATCGACGGTCATTGAAATAATGTCATGAGAACTAAAACACCGAAGAATATTCAAGAAAAAAAAAACATGCGGATGATAAAAAAAAAGGTTTCATCTCACTGATAGGTGGATTAAGCACGTTCTTTCTCAATGAATCCCGGGAGTCCCCATGTGTTAAGTATGCAAAAATTGTTCAAGCGATTTGTGACAAAATCTAGTGCAATTTTATTTGTATTTTATGCGAGTTGCCCCGGTTCTCTGGGACCGAATGTCGTTTGCGGGTAAAATTTCTAAACAGGCTATATGATCTTTAATATGAATCTAAGTTTTAGATAATTGGTCTAGTAAATGAAGTGCACTTTAGTATGCACATTTGACTCCATAAAACTATAATTTACTAGCAGTCTATCAGAGTATGAATGTAGGTTTATGAAATTTTTCCCCGAGTCTCCGAAAATCTGGACAATATTGAATAGCCGGCTATGGGACTACAACGTCACTCGTTTATAGCTACATTGTATGGGAAAGTGCGCTTATCGTCATGTTTTGCACATTTTACCTAGTCGGATCCAGATAAATCTAAGTTTACCGAATCCGATTAAACTTTTCTCCGCATGCATGCTAGAAATTTACTCCCAATTACTGGAAATTATGCAAAAATTTCACTTTCGTAAAACTTCGATTAAGGTGACAAAGTGCACAGAACCCCTCGCGATCGTGAAACAACCAAAATATTAGTTGTTTTTCTGAATTTGATGGGTAAAATTTGGTACAACTAATCGATTGTTGTTTTTTCTAAACTGTCATTTTTGTTTTTCGATCAACAGAAACGATGGTTGAAATAACAAAATTTTTGGTTGAAAAAAGATGCTGTCAGTTAGTCAAGACACACACCTCTTAATTTCAATAAAGATTTTAGTTACAACAACCGACCTTGTTTTTGATTTAACAGTTTTGTGAGTTGAAAAACAAATCGGTTTTAGTTGTTTTAAATATTACGATTAGTTATTCAACTTAAGAAAAATTATTGATTTTGAATGACAATAAAATATTCCTTATTCATATACGTTCTGATATTTTAAATTAAATGTAATATTTAATACAAATAATATACTGTCTTTTAGTAGTGCTGGTGTCAACGAAACTTTCTAATTGTGACCACTGTATTACTTACGAACAAAAAGTCGAACCGAATGCACTGATTTTTGTATTTTGAGCCATTGCAACTTACAGTTTCAACAGATTATATGAATGAATGTAAAACATTTTCAATTTAATCACTTTGTTCATACAATTTTTGTACATGACTTGAAGATAACATGATGCTCAATCATTAACATGCATTTTACGATGGAGAATTAAGTTGATTTTAAGACCAAAATTCAAACGCATACAATTCACTGGATTCTAGTTTTGGTTAAACACGTTTTGTTAATTACAATATCTCTAACGGCTATCAGTTCTGTGCATAGCACTACTTTATATCAATCGTTTCTTCTTGTAACACCAGAGCAGTAAATATATAGATAATTTATCATCACATTATTCTGACAACTAGTGTTATGATAAATATTAATTTACTATTATTCAAAAGTTACTCTTCACGAGTTTTACAAACGTATAATAAGCAAATTTCATTTGCATGAAAATGTTTAAGAAACGCGTTTGAATTTCAACTAAAGTAATGATAGATTTTCCATTGCGGTTTTTGTTTTGCTTTGTGCTGTTTTTGACATTAGACAGCATTAAAAACAACATATTTTTCAACTACTACAATATGTGCAAATCAAATAGCAAATTGGTTGAATCAACTAATTATTAGTTAAAGCAACAACTGCAAAAATCAAAATTTGCGAGATCGTATTTTTTTGATTGGAGGGTTTTCCGTGTGCTGCGTCCCACGCGCACGCCTACTACGATTCCATCCAGAGTGACGGAATTAAGATTTTCATTACAAACCGAACAAAGCAAACAAAGCATCATGAATCTGAACGTCAAAATATGGTATCCGATTTAAGCACGACTCAGTTGGACCGTCTACTTCCAGTACCGTCATCGGAACGTCAGCGTCTGTCAAATTTTACGGTTACGGTGACGATGTGAATGTTTTCATAAAAATGGCATACAACCAACTTCAACGGTGACGGTGACGAAAAGACTAATCTGATTCAGAATTTAGAAACGCATGAGAAAGAAGATCAAGCGACCTTCCATACCGGAAGAAAATGCGTTGCATCCGCATGATCGAAGGTTTTCAACTGCATCCAAACAAACAAAACAGTCTTTCTGATTTGACAAAAATAAACGGAAATCCTGTAATGACAATTATCACCGATTCATGGATCGAAAAACCTTGATGCAACACTAAATTAGATAAGTGACAATCGGTGGCACGAATCAGGATTTGAAATCACTCAAGCTGAACAAACCAATCGTTTACAAAAACCCCTAGCTGGCCAGCTGAACAAATCAGGAAGTGCTGCCTATAACAGTTGTTACCTCGCGACTATAACAGTTGTTACCTCGCGTAACTTAAACCCAACGAAAAAAATACCTACTAATTTGTTACCGCACACACGGAACGAACTCCACACGTAAAAGACTTACCTTTCTCGCTGTGACGTGAAATTATCCGATATGCATTCAAGCACCATATTTATTATTCACGCCTTCCACATTTTAGTATTCAGGTGACATATCTCGGAACGTTATTTCTCCTACATTCGTTACTTGCGTTAGCTTGCGACTCCGTCTCTCTCGTATCGAGGTTCGAAATTTTCGTTGGGACTGGACTATCTGAAACCTGCGACTCTGGGCACTAACCGTTTACGACGGTTTCAAATTTATGCAGTGATTTATGAAGAAAGATAAGCCATTATTCAGTGACCATAACTCACATGGATCCTTCGTACATTCACTTCGCACTTTTTCTGATCAATCGATCTGCACAACTATCTTCCGGAAAATTTTGGAAACACTTGGCTAAATTTCACTTCGAATGACTATTTTTCCCTGTCAATGAATGCAAACATGGTTTCATAGATCTCGCACCTAATTATGAATCATGAAAATCTAAGCACCGGTTAGTAAAAGTGAAAAACATCTGACCGAATTGTGCGATTAATATCGTAGTCCAGCGGTAATAAACCATAACAGAGAAATTGTGGCTCTTCTACATCGCGCAGTTTGTTCGGTTTTTTTTATTTCGGATTGCCTTTCCTCAACTTTTATTACTCTCGGACCAACCGCGCTACTACACCCCGGAACGCGAAAATGAAACTGATTATTGCATCTATAGAAAGTCTCCGTCTCAGTGCTGAGTTCAGCCCGCGGATCGCGGAACGATCGACCGACCGACCGGCTGATGCGCGATCTGCGGGAGACTTAAACGATCGCGTGGTAAACCGAGCGAACAAAAGAACTAGCGCGATGCGAATATTGTTTCATTTTTGTACTCTAAAAAGTTTTTTTTTTAATCTACATGTTACTCTAATCATTTTCGATAGCTACTTAAGAAAACGCTCAGAAAAAAACTCTGACTGCGACTGCCCAAAGTGTTGGTGGGTGTCACGAAACTAAACTTTAACCACCAACACACACTTCACAATGTCACAACAAAATATAAAACAACATTCGCATTTAATTTACGGGTTACTCCACACTGGTGATGGCGATGGGTGAGTAATCCAGTAGAAATAAAAAAAAAACATAAATAATGCCAAAACACGCGGACAACAACGCGGTCCGAGGAAAGAAATTAATCAACCAAGCGAACTGTCAAAATGAGCGTCGAAGAATTTGATCGCGAGATCGCGCAGGTAGCAAACAACGAACCCGTGATTGGAAATGGAAGAAGGAAAAAAAAATCTCCGATCTTACCAAAACAACACAAACTAACACACGAACAACCGGTACGATCGAACGGAAAGGTAAGACTGATCTCAGCCCCGATCGACGCTGTCCGACAGTGATCGTGTACCGGACAAAGCCCAACCGAGCGGTGTTCATCGCAGGTAGCATGAATATGATGAATATAAAGCACGAATGAACACCGTCTGTGGAGAGATGCCGATACATGATATTAGGTCCATTATTCGGAATATTTAAAATATCAATTTATGCCATAAAACATTCTAGAAAACATATCATTTTTGAATTGATGACATGCATGCCAAATTTAAAGAGTTAGAAGTAATGGCCTAGATCTCTTGCCGTATATGTAATGATGTAATCTCTCTCTGGTCTTGATTTCAAGACCACACGGAAAAGCCAGCGATCGCAAAACAACTAAACTATTAGTTGTATTTCTGGTTTTGATTCGTTAAATTTGGTACAACTAATCGACTGTTGTTTTAACTAATCTGTCAGTTTTGATTTATAGTGCTGGCATCTTAGCAACGACACCCAACAAAGACACGCACCACAAACATGTAATGAAACGTTTCAGTTGAGCAATGCCAAACAGCCTGAGCGAACAATGAAACGTTTCAATGAGGTGTCGCTCGTGCAATTGAGCCAAGGCACAATCCCAGCAAAGTTACTTGTATGCATGAAAGCAAGAAAATGTCTCAGTTGTTTCAACCAATTATTCAGTTATTTGAACTTAAGACGCCAATTGCAATAAATATTTTTTATTGTTAGCCTCTTCGGGGGGGCAGTGTTAATCGTTCACTGCTTGAACAACGAAATTTTACCAAATAACTGCTTATATCTTTATCACTAAACTCACAAAGGATAGAGAAATGAACCAAAAGATTACAATTCTCAAAAGGGAACTAACCAGAAAAATGGTCACAGGGAATTAGGAAATTTTTCCTTCGCTTGCAAAATGGCTCGCTGGTAAACCTAATGCTACAAATATACTTTCAAGAAAATACAAATAGTAGCACTTCACTTTAGCAGCAATTTTTTAAGCGTTAAGCGGTTTTAATAACATTGACATGAACTGTCCTAGAATACATTACTCTCAGATGAAATTAAAACATTTATACTGTAGGAATATCTATTTAACACGTGGAAAACTTGTTTTACAATTAACTGTTATATTCTACTGCATACTTTCACTTACATAAAACGACCACTATGCAACTAACATAAATGACGTTCATTTACCATTGAAAATTTTCAATATGAAACGTTTCTGGTGAAATGAAGAGGTGTTTTTTCTGCGATTTGCTGTCTTCGTTCTCCGCCAAGTGACAGCATTTGAATACAACAATTTCGGTTACCTGAATAGTTATGACAAAATCAACAGATATGTTAGTTAAATCAACAACATTTTAGTTGAAATAATCAGGGGGTGAAACAATAATTGCAATATTGTAATTTTGTGATCTGCGGGTTCTCCGTGCAGTATGAATTTTTCTTCGCCTGATTTGAATATAACAGATCGGCTGAAAAGTTCGTATCGTTTCTATGAGAGGGCGCCACTAGAATTAAATCCATGCCATTTTCAGTTAGTACCAACCTTCAAAAGATACGTGTATAAATTTGACAGCTGTCTGATTATTAGTTTGTGAGATATTGCATTTTCAGTGAAGCTACTTTTGTTATTGTGAAAAAAATGAAAAAAAAGAAAACTTTCGTGTGTTGATGAAACACTACTTTTTGATGAAAAAAAGTGCCACCGATACCAAAGAATGGCTTGATGAGTGTTATCCAGACTCTGCACCGGGCGAAGCAACAATTCGTAAGTGGTTTGCAAAATTTCGTACTGGTCATATGAGCACCGAAGACGATGAACGCAGTGGACGTCCAAAAGAGGCTGTTACTGATGAAAACGTGAAAAAAATCCACAAAATGATTTTCAATGACCGTAAAGTGAAGTTGATCGAGATAGCTGACACCCTAAAGATATCAAAGGAACGTGTTGGACATATTATTCACGAATATTTGGATATGAGAAAGCTTTGTGCAAAATGGGTGCCGCGTGATCTCACAATCGATCAAAAACAACAACGAATTACCCGGCAAACGACCAAAATTAGGTTATAAATAAACGTATATAAAAAATTAGGTATAAATAAACGATATAAAAAAAAAAAAAAAAACAACGAATTGATGATTCTGAGCAGTGTTCGGCCGGTAAGGTTATGGCGTCTGTATTTTGGGATTCGCATGGTATAATTTTCATCGACTACCTTGAAAAGGGAAAAACCATCAACAGTGACTATTATATAGCGTTATTAGAGCGTTTGAAGGACGAAATTTCAAAAAAACGGCCTCATTTGAAGAAGAAAAAAGTTTTGTTTCATCAAGACAATGCACCGTGTCACAAGTCGATGAAAACCATGCTGAAATTCAACGAATTGGGCTTCGAATTGCTCCCTCATCCACCGTATTCTCCAGATTTGGCCCCCAGTGACTTTTTCCTGTTCTCAGACCTCAAGAGAATGCTCGCTGGTAAAAAATTTAGAAGCAATGATGGTAATTATGTTAAATAATAAAAACGAATTTTGGCAAAAAAATGTGTGTTTCTATTAAACGATACGAACTTGTCAGCCGAACTGTTAGCTGATAAAATGAAATATCATTCAAAATGTCAAATTTTGAATTTAATTGGGAATCAGTTCCATATAGCAGAAAGATCATATTATTCTTGTTCATCATAAAAATGAATTCATTGAATATAAACAGTGTATCGCTTAATTGAAGCTTGCTTCAGAACGAATTGGAACAATTGGAAAAACAATTGCCTGTATTTCAGTTATTTATTACTGAAATCAAGATCTTTTTTATATAAATGTAGCGTTTTCTTCATACTTTTAAGAAAAACTAGGGATAAAATTATTCGTCACGGTTTCGAAGGAATTCTTGAATTTTTCCTGTAACACGGCTCATTGGGCGGCGCACACCTTCTTCGTCCATCGTTTTAGCTATCTTATTCCACCAGGTCGTCATCTGATTGATGTCTTTGACAACCTTTCCCTTCTCCTTGAGTCACCTCTTCATGATTGCAAAGTATTTCTCAACAGGGCGAAACTGGGGGCAGTTGGGTGGGTTAAGGTTTTTCGGAGCAAACTGGACCCCTTTCTCTGCATACCATTCTTGAACGACTTTGCTGTAATGACAGCTTGCCAAATCTGGCCAAAACATTACGCGATGGTCGTGGGATCGAATGAACGGCAAAATTCGTTTTTGGAGACACTCTTTTTGGTATAGTTCCGATGTCATTGTCTTATTTGTAACGAAAACTTTCGTTTTTTTTTGCCACAGCTGCAAATGCCCTGCCCAATCATAAATTTTCTTGCAAATTTGTCGGTAAAAACAAATTTAAATTTGGCTGGAACATCCCCCCGAGCCGTTGCCAAGTAAAATTTTTGACCTGGGATTTGCCCGAAGTCAGCCTTGACATAGATTTCACCTGGTCATATAGTTTCCGAGCACGAATTTTGATCATACTATTATGATTTATGGTCCGATTTGTTTGTTTGCTAGCTCGATACGACTTGATTCCTTCCCGAAGTCGAGTTCTTCTCACGGTACTATGGCCAGCACCGAATTTTCTGACCAAATCACGGTCCGACAGATTGGGAATCCTCTTGATCGTTTTAAAATCTTAGCACGCAGTTTCCGGTCGACAGTTCCACTCCGATGATTGACTTGAGGCTTCCGAATCGTGGTCAATGTTTCCTTATACCGTTTGATAACGCACCATACGGTATTTCTGGGCAATTTCAGTTGTTTAGCTAGCCTAGATGCAGACCACAATGGATTTTCCAAATAACTGTGCACAAATTTTTCCCTTCTTTCGGCTTCCATGTTGATTGTTTACAAAGTAGAGTCGATTTGCGGAATATCAAAACTCATACATGAAGCTGACAAAATTTCCGACACGTGGGCGCCAAGAATTTCCAAATCCGTCCACCAGGAGCGCCACAATATGGGCAAAAGTTTGTTCCAATTCTAAATGAAGCAAGCTTTATATAAATAAAATCAAATGCGTTTTAATTACAAAAGCTGTCTATTGCCAAGAATTAACGTTAGAAAAACTAAGATCACTTGATACCCGATGAACGACCGATAATAATAATGAAAATAATAATAATTATAATAATAATAATTATAATAATAATAATAATAATAATAATAATAATAATAATAATAATAATAATAATAATAATAATAATAATAATAAAAATAATAATAATAATAATAATAATAATAATAAAAATAATAATAATAATAAGACCAATTCAATCACTCCATATGAAAAGGCCAATCGAATTGGAGTAAATACTGATAGGCAATCTTACTAGCCAAAAATTCAAGCAAAGCAAAGTAAATTAATGGTAATACAATCCGATGCGGAAGTAGACTAAATGGCCAGTGTTACGATCCTACGAACACTACAAATCAAAACGCGAGCTTACGACATCGCTCGGGAACTCTGAACCGCTGACTCTGGCAGCCAAAATTTAAATGGTAAATTAATCTGAACACACTCTTTTCTCTAAATCCTTCTTAGTTAGTAATTTTGTTTCACATTAAACTAGAGAAAAGTTAAAAACGGTAAATTTGGCAGACAAAACTTTGTTACTGACCTGTCAACCATTTCTTTCAACTAAAATGAATTTTAGTACATGCACAAATGCATAGTTTTTTCTAGTGTCAGATTAACGAATATTTTAACAACTTCATACGTCATTCGTAACCGAATGTTCGAAGTGAGCACACGCGTTTTTTTAACAATCGACATCGGTAAGATAGGCACCTTATCACAGCAGAGGCTGTAGTATAGGCATTAAATAAAAGTGATAAAAAGTAGCATCCCCGCAAGTGAGTTCTGTCTGTGCACCGGTTTTGTATCGGTATCAACAGTAGACGCTATTGTGCTATCCTCGGGCAGCAGTTATTTCTATTGTTTGCTACCCGCATCGCAGCAGCCAAATCCTGAGTCAAGGTCACGCTGAAGCACAACGAAGGAGTGAAGGAGCAACTCACCTAACAGCTTACCGTGACATACTGTTAAGTATTTTCTCAAACTTTTTCTTTCAACTTTTACTATTCATATATTTTCTTTTCATTTTATTTCTTTCTTTCTCATTTCAAGTGCGGGAGACTTCTTTACTCCCGCACTTTAAATATGAATATTGATGACAGTGGGGGTGTCTCGGAGGAGGGCGAAGCTGAACGAATGAACGAAGAACATTTAGAGGCTGAGTTTGCTTCCGAGATGCCATCTACCCCTCCTATACCATCTCCCCCTCCGATACCATCTCCCTCTCCGATGCCATCTCCCTCTCCGATGCCTCCATCTCCCTCTAAGATATTGCCTGCCCGCCAAAAAGTTTACCAAGACGATGGCTCGGGGGGTCCGTGGGTGGTATACTTCCGGCCCAAATTAAAGTCTCTCAGAGTTTTAAATATTGCTCGGGACCTGGAAAAACATTACTCGGCAATAAAAACAATAGATAAGGTTTCGCCAAACAAGTTACGCGTTGTTGTGTCCGACCTGAAGCAAGCAAACGCGATTGCTACCAGCGAGTTGTTCACGAAGGAGTACCGCGTGTACGTCCCGTCTCATGTGGTGGAGATCGACGGTGTGGTCCGTGACGAAAGTCTGACAATCGAAGATCTGATGAAGGACGGGGTAGGCCGTTTCAAAAACCCCGACCTTCATCCAGTGAAAATTTTGGAGTGCAAGCAATTGCACTCCAAATCGATAGATGGTAAATTTTACCAATCGGACTCATTTCGCGTGACTTTTGCCGGATCTGCACTTCCAAATTACTTGGTAGTGAGTGGAGTTCGTCTACCTGTTCGGCTGTATGTACCGCGGGTAATGCATTGTACAAGCTGCAAACAGTTAGGTCATACGGCAACCTATTGTTGCAACAAACTGCGATGCGGCAAATGCGGAGAGGCCCATGAGGACGATCTCTGCAGAAGAGCAGTGGAAAAGTGTTGCTACTGCGGGGAGAATCCTCATGATCTTTCGGTGTGCCCTACGTACATACAGCGTGCGGAGAAATTGAAGCGATCCGTGAAAGAACGTTCCAAACGTTCTTATGCGGAAATCTTAAAAAGAACCACTCCATCGACCCCTGAGAACCCGTTTGCAATCTTGCCAGTTGAAGAGGATACCTCTGACGACCCAGGCGAAGGACCTTCCTACACACAGGTTGAAGGAAGCAGGAAAAGACAAAATCTGGCTTCTCCCAAGCTTCCTCGTAAAGGCCTCAGACTGTCCTCTTCGTCACAAAAGAACCAAACGGAAACAAAAAGTGCTGACTCAAAACCGAAGCAAACACCTCCTGGGTTCAAAAAACTTAGGGATGATAAGGAGTACCCAGCACTTCCTGGGGCATCAAAAAACCCGAATGACCCCAAAGCACAACCAGAAAATCCAACAAACGCTGGATTATTGAAATTTTCTGATATCGTGGACTGGATATTAACAGCCTTCAATATTACTGATCCTCTGAAAAGCTTCCTAACTGCTCTACTGCCAACAGTAAGGACATTTTTAAAACAGTTGACTGAACAATGGCCCCTCCTTGCAGCGATCGTATCTTTTGATGGATAATTTACCACTGAGAATCGAAGATATGATCATTGTGCTTCAGTGGAATTGCAGAAGTATCATCCCAAAACTTGATTCTTTCAAACACTTAATACATACTCATAATTGCGATGTATTCTCCTTGAGTGAAACTTGGCTTACTTCTAACATCAACCTCGACTTCCATAATTTTAACATAATCCGCCTGGACCGAGAAGACTCTTATGGAGGGGTACTTTTAGGGATTAAAAAGTGCTATTCATTTTATCGTATTAACCTCCCCTCGACACCGGGAATTGAAGTTGTTGCTTGCCAAATTAATATTAAAGGCAAAGATCTATGTATAGCTTCTATCTACATTCCTCCCAGAGTCTCGATAGGGCATCGTCGGCTTGCAGACATCATAGAACTTCTTCCTTCACCGCGGCTGGTTTTAGGGGACTTTAACTCGCATGGTACAGGATGGGGCTGCTTATATGATGATAATCGTTCTTCGTTAATCCAAGATCTGTGTGACAACTTCAATTTGACAATTCTAAACACGGGAGAAATGACACGGAACCCTAGACCGCCAGCACAACCAAGTGCGCTGGATTTATCCCTTTGCTCGACTTCGCTACAGTTAGATTGCAAGTGGAAGGTAATCTGTGATCCTCACGGTAGCGATCACTTGCCGATCATAGTTTCTATCACCAACCGTGGAAGACCATCGGAAACAATCAATGTTTCGTACGATTTCACACGAAACATTGATTGGAAACGTTACGCGAGCTCGATATCTGAGAAACTAGAAACATCACAGGAGCTTCCTCCGGAGGAAGAGTATACATTTTTGGCTGGCTTGATTCTTGACACCGCAATTCAAGCTCAGACGAAACCAGTACCTAGCGCGCAAACTAGTATGCGTTCTCCCAACCCATGGTGGGACAAAGAGTGCTCAGAGCTGAAAACGAAAAAAGCTTCAGCCTTCATCTCGTTTAGAAAGAACGGAACTCCAGATAATTATCGGAAATACGCGGCGTTAGAATTTCAAATGAAAAGTCTTATTAAAGCTAAGAAACGCGGTTACTGGCGAAGGTTTGTTGACGGATTAACGAGAGAAACAGCAATGAGCACTCTTTGGAATACGGCCCGTCGCATGCGCAATCGAAATCACGCGAACGAAAGCGAGGAATATTCTAACCGCTGGATATTTGATTTCGCTAAGAAAGTATGTCCTGATTCTGTTCCGGAACAGAAGATATCCCGCGTCGCGACATTGAATACAAACGAAACACCGTTTTCGATGGTAGAGTTCTCACTTGCGCTCTTGTCGTGTAACAATAGAGCCCCGGGGTTAGACAGAATTAAATTCAACTTGTTGAAAAATCTGCCCGACTCTGCCAAAAGGCGCTTGCTGAATTTATTCAACAAGTTCCTCGAGGGTAATATTGTCCCACACGAATGGAGAGAAGTGAGAGTTATTACTATTCAAGAACCTGGAAAACCAGCCTCCGATCACAATTCGTATCGGCCGATTGCTATGCTTTCCTGTATCCGGAAATTGTTGGAGAAAATGATTCTCTTCCGTCTAGACAATTGGGTCGAAACAAATGGATTGCTTTCAGGTACACAATTTGGGTTCCGCAGGGGCAAAGGAACGAACGATTGTCTAGCGTTGCTCTCAACAGAAATTCAAATGGCATTTGCTCGTAAAGAACAAATGGCATCAGTTTTCCTCGACATCAAGGGGGCATTCGATTCAGTTTCCATTAACGTTCTATCTGAGAAGTTGCATCAGCATGGTCTTTCACCAGTTTTGAACAACTTTTTATATAATCTATTGTCCGAGAAACACATGCATTTTGAGCATGGTGATTTGACGACAAAGCGATTCAGTTACATGGGTCTTCCTCAGGGCTCATGCTTAAGCCCCCTTTAATACAACTTTTACGTAAATAACATTGATGAATGTATCAACACATCTTGCACGCTAAGACAACTTGCCGACGACAGTGTTGTGTCTATTATAGGACCCAAAGCTGCCGATCTCCAAGGACCATTGCAAGATACCCTCGACAACTTGTCGACATGGGCTTTTCAAATGGGTATCGAGTTCTCTACGGAGAAAACTGAGCTGGTTGTATTTTCAAGGAAGCGAGAACCTGCGCAATTACAGCTTCAACTAGGGGGTGAAACCATAGCTCAGGTTTTCACATTTAAATATCTCGGGGTCTGGTTCGATTCCAAAGGTACCTGGGGATGTCACATTAGGTATTTGAAACGAAAATGCCTACAGAGAATCAATTTCCTTCGTACAATAACCGGAACTTGGTGGGGCTCTCACCCAGGAGACCTGATCAGGTTGTACAAAACGACGATATTGTCAGTAATGGAATATGGATGTTTCTGTTTCCGCTCCGCTACGAATATTCATTTCATTAAACTGGAAAGAATTCAGTATCGTTGTTTACGTATTGCCTTGGGTTGCATGCAATCAACCCATACGATGAGTCTTGAAGTGCTGGCGGGCGTCTTACCGTTGAAAAACAGGTTCTGGGATCTCTCATATCGACTGCTAATCCGATGCGACATTTTGAATCCGATGGTGATAGAAAACTTTGAAAAGCTCGTCGAGCTTAATTCACAAACCCGTTTTATGTCCTTGTATTTTGACTACATGGCTCAGAATATAAATCCTTCTTCGTTTGTTCCCAATCGTGTTCATTTTGTGGATACTTCTAATTCTACTGTGTTTTTCGACACATCCATGAAAGAGGAAATTCGTGGAATCCCGGATCCTGTACGCCCTCAAGAGATCCCAAAAATTTTTAATAATAAATTTAAAGAAGTCGACTGTAATAAAATGTTTTACACTGACGGATCATATCTAGACGGGTCCACTGGCTTCGGTATATTCAATGTAAATTTCACCGCTTCCTATAAACTCAGTGATCCAGCTTCAGTTTACGTCGCAGAACTAGCTGCAATTCAGTATACCCTTGAGATCATTGACACTCTGCCCACAGATCACTACTTCATTGTATCGGACAGTCTCAGTTCCATTGAGGCTCTCCGTTCAGTGAAGCCTGGAAAGCACTCACCGTATTTCCTGGGGAAAATACGGGAACAATTGAGTGCTTTATCTGCAAAATCATACCAGATTACCTTGGTTTGGGTCCCCTCACATTGTTCCATACGGGGCAATGAGAGGGCGGACTCGTTAGCCAAGGTGGGCGCACTAGAAGGTGATATCTATGAAAGACCAATCTGCTTCAATGAATTTTTCAGTTGCTGTCGTCAGAAAACTCTAGCTAGCTGGCAGAATACATGGAATAGTGGAACTCTGGGACGATGGTTACACTCAATAGTCCCACAGGTATCGACGAAAGCTTGGTTCCGGGGGTTAGACGTGAGCCGAGACTTTATTCGTGTAATGTCAAGGCTCATGTCTAATCATTATATGTTCAGCGCGCATCTCCGTCGTGTGGGGCTCGCTGAGAGTGGTGTCTGCGTTTGCGGTGAGGGTTATCATGACATCGAACATGTTGTTTGGACATGTGTCGAGTATTGTGATGCCAGGTCCCAACTCATAGGTTCCCTTCGGGCCCGAGGTATACCACCCTTCGTACCAGTCCGCGACGTCTTGGCAACTTGAAATCTTCCTTATATGACTCTCATCTATAACTTCTTGAAAACTATCAATGCTCAAATTTAGTGCTCTCCCTATCTCTTTCTCGTCTACAGCTCTACCGCACTCTTCTTTACGTTGCTGGAAGTATGGCCTGTGTAAACGATGCTTCGGAGCATGCACCTGCCTTGAACTGACTGAGTTGCTGGAAGCTACCCAAAAACGTCACATCAACGTCAGAACACACCAACGAAGCATCCCAATCCAGAATAATCTCTTCATTGCTACAAGCTGAAAAACATGAAGATTCATCGAACGCAAAATGTGTCTAAAAGATGTATGCCACAAACCAATGATGTATTCAAATTTCAATTCAATACTGTGTAGGTCCCACCCTCCCTATGTCCCCTTACTAACTGGGGAGTATGCCGCCCCGTAATACGGCATCCCTTTCTCTCCCCCTAACAACAAGACAATCGGCCACGTTAAGCTAAAGCAAATGAGCCTAATAAAAATTTTATTTGAAAAAAAAAAAAAAAAAACTTCATACGTTAAAGTTACACACAAAGACTGTGACTTTTTTGTTTCTGTTTAATAAAAAATGTATAACGTTTAAGAAGACTAATACCGTTTTCGTTTATTGATCAGAGCAGCCCGAGAGCTGACCCAGAGTCGCCCAAACAACTTTTGAGATGTTCGTTTTAGCAACCAGGGGTCACTGTAGATCGGACACCAAATTTTTTTTATGAGTTTAGGGCGCGTACCACGTGCTCGTTTTACTCGGAGTCAGAATCGCCCGCGTGTAGGTTCAAAAACGAAAACGGTATAAGAAAATCTCTTGAGCCTGAAAATAGCATTTCCGAAAGCCAACACAGATGTGGAGAAACAATCGCAGTAGGCTTGCGTGTCGGTTGCGAAAAATGCTTACTCCTGTCAATTTTTTCAGGAATTATAGAAACTATGATAAATGAATACTTCATGATTGTAATTATGTGGGGATTCTATGGTAAGTAGAAGTGAATTTTTATATATTTTTCGTATGGTGAGATTCGAAGGAAACATTACCCAAACCAATGCTGTAATGAATTCGAGTGGCTTCTGATGTTTATTTATCATTACCGATTTTCTGTGCGACAAGTTGGTGATTACAGAGAACCAGTGATCATACAGATTGGAATACCGATTTCACAGAAATTCTGTAGTCGGTGAGATTATTCTTATTTTTGTTTCATTATATTGCACTCGGTGAAAACCAGCCCTTCATTCGTGGTTCCACCTTATCCCATGGTCGTACTTCCGGATCCGGAATTACAGGGTGATATGCACCAAAAAAATGAAAATAAATGTCACTCACTTTTCTCAGAGATGGCGTGACCGATTTTCATAAACTTAGATTCAAACGAAAGGTCTTATGGTCCCATAGATAGCTATTGAATTTTATCTCTATCCGACTTCCGGTTCCGGGATTACAAGGTAATATGTGTAAATCTATGAAAAAAGGCGCATTCAATTTTCTCGGAAATTTCTCAACCAATTTTTACAAACTGAGATGCAAATGAAAGGTCTTGAGATTCTTTAAAATGTTTTGGAAAAGTTGATCCAGATCCGAATTTCGGTTCCGGTATTACAGTAATCGCACTAAAAATATCCAATTTCATGAGTTTTTTCACCAGCGATGGCGAAACGAGGTGCAAATTTTTATAAAATTTACTGGTAAATTCATTGAGTTGGCCGACCTTGTTAGTTGGTTGATATATAAATCTACTTTGGGACTACTAGTGCCCGGTTTCTGCTTCCGAACGCACCGGTAATAGTGAAGAAAAGATCCAAAAACGGAACTCACTTTGATTTCTCGGTAACGGTTTAACCGATTTTCACAAATCATGACTCAAATCAAAGCTCTCAGTGTTTTAAAAAATACTATGCAATTTGATCCAGATTCGACTTCCGGTTTCGAAATTATGGGGCAATGAGTATCAAAACTTCCAAACTGTCATTCAAAATGATGCAAAATCGGTACTCATCGGTACGGGGTGGTACGGAAGAAGAAGAAAACGCCACCGCCCAGCACACAGCGTGCTTCGTTCAATTTTGTGTAGCGTGCAGTCTAGCCACATTTAAATCTATATTAACTTGACATAACCGTATACAAATTGAAAAGGTAATGGTAGTTAATACCAAATAAAGTTTTTGATTTTATTCAAACTTGAAAAATAATCTTGACATAATATTCCAGTGATGTTTTTGAAAATGTGAGTAATATGAGAAAGGCATCTTTACACCACTAGGTGGATTAACAAAAACATTTTCTTATATCTTCGTTTTTTCAGGTTCCATTGAGTACACAAATCAGAATTAGAAACTTCACATTTCATAAAGTCTCCAGCATTTTCTGGAGAATTCATGTCTAGAGAATGTCCCACAGTCAAGAACTGTGAAATTTTTGTGTACTATTAGGTGTACAACTTTGCTTCCGCCGTTTTTCCCAAAATTTAAAGCTTTTTTGCGAAAAAGTGCTTACTGATGTATTATTCAAAGTATTGTCCGTCGCTAGCGACAACTTTCTCCCATCTTTCCGGCAATTTTCGGATCCCGGCTCGAAAAAAGGAGTCCTTTTTTGACGCTATCCATGAAGCAATCCATTTTTCCAACTCTTCGAAGGATTGAAAAAATTGATCTGCCAGGCCGTGTGCCATCGAACGGTGGAATAGGTGGAAGTCAGAAGGGGCGACATCTGGGGAATACGGCGGGTGGGGCAAGACTTCTCATTTCAGCGTTTCCAGGTACTTTTTGACCATTTTTGCGACGTGAGGCCGAGCATTGTCGTGTTGGAGGATGACTTTGCCATGTCGCTCTTGATACTGTGGCCGCTTTTCTTTTAGCGCGCGACTAAGGCGCATCAGTTGCGTTCGGTAGCGATCTCCTGTGATGGTTTCACCCGGTTTTAAGAGCTCGTAGTAAATTGTTATTCATCTTTGAAGGGTTTTTCTCTTCCACCATCATGTATGTCTTCGACATCGAAATTGCCATTTTTAAAACGTTGAACCCACTCCCGACACGTTCTTTTACTCAGAGCAGCATCACCGTAAGTTTCTGAGAGCATTCGATGCGCTTCAGTTGCATTTTTTTTTCGAATTGTAACAGAAAAGTAAAAGTTCCCGCAAATGGCGAGAATTGGGCACATAAACAGACATTTTCGAGCGTGAATAATACGAAAACAAGAACAACTGTCACTGAAACGGCGATGACAATTCGTTAGGCACTGTATGCACTAACTTTAAAGGCAATATCATCTATGTATACAAGTATGAGAGTTTGACAATCACACAAGATACGATTCACGCGCGATCTGTCAAAAACAGGGTTGCCAAAAAGATACCAGCAAAAAATCACCCTTTCGTTACTTCCTTTCAACATGGTGACGTGATATTTTATACAAAACATCTACAACTGCATTTGGTGTGCAATTGTTTTAGATACACTCTGTGATGTTCTTCCATGATTTTAATATGTTTAAAAACCTTTCTGAATATGTCAAACAATTCTAAAACAAATGAATTACAATACAAATACTTGATATTCCAATAAGTTACATTTACTACTTGGGTTTCGTGTTTTCCGCTACATCTAATAATCAATAGTCAAGTACGCCCTGCCATATGTAATTTTATGACCTTCAAATGTCGTTTTCGCTTGATGCCGAACCTAACCCAGTTTCGACCGTAACTGCTGTCAAACTGTTTCGAGTCCAGTTTTAACCTTATTGAACTGAAATTCAAGTTTCAAACCTGATTCTAATATCAGGTTTGCTCACACTCCCGTTTTAAAATGAGATCCCAACACAATTTCGTGTAAAATGTTTGGTAAAACTACCCTGGGTCAGTTTCAGTTTTTGTTTCAAACGAAAATAATATGAGTGTTATGTAAATACCTCATACTTCAGTTTACGACCATCGGAGATTTTTAAAATTTGAAGGAATCTTAAAATATAAGTTTGAACATAAACCGAGACCGTTTTGACTGGTCAGCTTTGACTGTTAATTTCCAATTTCAAACTTCACAAAATCAACCATAAATGAGTACAACTGTTAAAAAAACATTTATTGCAATAAAAGTGAAAAGAACTTGTATGGAAAACCTTTACATTTGCAATGATCTATGACTATCACTTTGATCCTTAGGGTGAAGAAAAATCTCTACTGATATTAATGCTGCAGTTACGTACGTACGAGGATAACAATCAGTTCATCTTCAAAGGGGTAACTTTGATCGTTTTCTACTGCAAACGCAAATTGTCCGAAGAATTTTGACCAGCACTGCCAGTGAAACGAACAACAGTGGGACGGAAATAACGATCACATAGGAGATCAGCTGATGAAAGCGATTAGTGGTCCAGAGAACCGTGTAAAGTAGCGTGGTGCCATCTGTGGGAAAAAAGTAGTATCAAAACGGGTGTCAAACTTCTCCGTCATGCCACAGAAAACCTTACCTATGACAGCGAAACCATAACCAATATCCGGCACTCCCATCCGATAGGAACTGGTCGGGATTACGATTTCCAGCAGTTCCTGTGTATCCTGATGGTAGCGTAGGTTAAAACTGTGCACCTTGTAGGCAGTCTTCTTGTCACCACTGAGTGGCATATACGTGGCTGACCGCAGATGCTTCCGGTGTATTCGGACGTACCGCGAGGAATGCAGGTGTCCGGAGAATATTACGTTCGGTTTAAGTCTTCCGATTGCCTGTAAATGCAAAACAAAATGTTTTCAGTACTAGGCGAATTCTATAGTTACGATTCTATAGTTACTTATATTTTTGCCTTACTCTATAGAACTGTTGGGAGACCCCCGGTCACGATTCACCACATGGGCTCATCAGCTGACAGGCGTCAGCATGACAGATGCCGTCGAGGTCATCGACGAACTACAATAGTAGCAGAGCTACACGCGTTTTTGTACCGTTAATTTGAAGTCGTTGTCAAATATACCTTTTATCACTAAACGCGAGTCGAGCAATCTGCCGAACCCCCACTATTGCAACAAGAACGAATATAGAATTACTGGTAAAACAAACTTTTGATCGGATCCCTGAAGATTCCTAGTGATGCTTGCAAAGTGTTGGTTGAATATAAAGGGTGTTTTTTAAGAGCTTGCTGATTTCAAGTTTAAATAAAAACATTTTGATTTCAATTTCTTCGACCACTTTTTCGAGCATTTTAAGGCGTATTTCAGCAATGACACGTGGAACACTGGTTTCCAAAGCATCGAATGCGGAGGCCTATTCACCGGTCCATTTCTCGAAATAATGTTGTAGTTGAAATGTTCATTCAGTAAGTCGATTGTATCGGCCGCAGTATGACAAGTGGCACCATCCTGTTGAAACCACATTTCGTCTACACCCATATCTTGAACATTTGGCAACAAAAATTCATTGATCATGGTTGTGTCGTTCTTCCTCATTTTAAAAGAAATTACCGCACCAAATAGTACATGCATCGAGATGCATCGGTAATTCTTGAACGGCGTGTGGATTATCTTTGCTCCAAATACGGCAACCAAAAATGCACCTCATCACTGAAGAGAATTTTTCGCTATACACAGTTCCAATTGAACAATGATTTTAAAAATAAATTTCCTCTATTTGGAAGCGTACTTCTTGAGTTAACCTATCAATGATGATTTGCCAACCTACACGCTGCCAAAAAAAAACCCAACGGTTGACTTAAATTCACCTAACATGAAGTAATCGAGCATGTTTTTGCCTTTCTCATATAGAAAGGTTATGCAATCACTTGAAAAACCGACTAGTAAAAATTGCCCCGGAGGGCCAAGTGTCATACACCATTCGACTCAGTTCATCGAGCTGAGCAATGTCTGTGTGTGTGTGTGTGTGTGTGTGTGTGTAGGAGGTGAAATCGCCGGATCATCAAGCTATCTCCACATAGCTCTGTATGTAGACAGGATAGCTCGGTATGTGGGAGTCGAACCCACTAAAACACCCCCTTTTCTCCATGCCCTTATCCTCCCGGGACCACCATATAGTATTACTTCGGGAGGGGGCTGCGATCTTGCGCATCTACTCTAGCTCACATTTTTGCTCAGTGATATTCACTGTTTATCCTTATTCGGGCTCTCGTTCCTCATTCTTGACCGTTTCGTTGCTCTTCTCGCCATTTCCGTTGAAGCCATGACATTATATGCATCACCCCTCTGTTGACCGCCTTCCACATCTCTTCGTTGCCGCACATTCTTTCCACTATGTTGTCGACGCAAATGTCCTCTCCGACTACTAGACGCATTTCATTTTGCTCTTCCATAAATCGGGGACAATCAAAGATCACATGTTCCGGTGTCTCTTCGACGTTTACACAGCTCGGGCAAAGCGGTGACTCTGCGTGCCCAAATCTATGCAGGTACTTCCTGAAACATCCGTGACCAGATAGGAACTGTGTCAGGTGGAAGTTGATCTCTCCATGTTTTCTCTCTAGCCACGTGGACACGTTGGGGATGAGCCGATATGTCCATCTTCCGTTCACTCCATTGTCCCACTCTTGTTGCCACTTTCTCAGCGATTCTTCTCTAGCAGTTTTACGGATGCCCCGCAGGCCTCTTTGCCGGTAGCACTCGCAATCCTCTTCCACCAATATTCCAATTGGGATCATGCCGGCGATTACGTTTACCGCTTCTAGCGATATGGTTCTGTAAGCGCTTGCCACTCTCATGCTTATTACTCGATACGTGCCGTTAAGCCGCTTCTGGTTTCTTTTTGTCTTAAGCGCCGACGCCCAGACTGGTCCGCCATACCTCATTATTGACGTAGTCACACTGGCCAGGAGCCTCTTCTTACTGCTGTTTATCACCGAGTTGTTCGGCATGATTCTAAGCAAAGCTTTGAACGATCTCGCCGCCTTCTCGCACACATAATCTACGTGGCCGTTAAAGCTCAGCCGGTCATCAATCATCACCCCTAGATGCTTTACCTCACGCTTTGAGTTGACAATATGTTCCCCGACCGTAATTTTTAGTTGTTGTACAACTTTCCGGTTGCTAATCATCACCACTTCGGTTTTATGGTGCGCTAACGTTAACTTTTTTTCTCGCATCCAATCTTCCACCAAGTTTATCGTCTCTGTGACAAGAACTTCGACCTCCTCTTTTGATTCACCCACGATTACTAGCACCACATCATCCGCAAAGCCGACCAGTTTTGCGCCTCTGGGAAGGTTCAGCTTTAGAACTCCATCGTACATCGCGTTCCAGAGCGTCGGGCCAAGAATAGATCCCTGAGGAACGCCTGCTTTGACTATTCTTCTTTCCTCTCCTCTCTCAGTTTCGTAGATAAGAGTCCGGTTTTGAAAGTAGCTCTTCAAAATTCGGCAAAGATATTCCGGTACTTTCATTTTGTGTAACGAGTTGGCTATGGCTTCCCAGCTTGCACTGTTGAAGGCATTCTTTACGTCCAAGGTGACGACGGCGCAGTAGCGATTACCCCGTCTCTGCTGTTTCTGTGCCGCTTCTGCAGCTTTTACCACCGCGTGAATGGCATCCACTGTCGACCTGCCACTTCGGAAACCGAACTGCATGTCTGAAAGACCGTTATCACTCTCGGTATATTTCGTGAGCCTGTTCAGGATTACTTTCTCTAGTAGTTTACCAACTGTGTCCAACAGGCATATAGGTCTATATGCCGACGGATCTCCGGGGGGTTTTTCCGGCTTCGGTAGCAGCACCAGCTTCTGTCGCTTCCAGTTGTCGGGGAAGTTTCCTCCATCTATACATCTCTGCATCGTGGTCCTAAACATATCCGGGTTTTCCAAGATTGCTGTTTTCAGAGCCAGGTTTGGGATACCGTCGAGCCCTGGAGCTTTCCTTACCTTCATTGCTTTTGCCACCGAGATTAGCTCGTCATTAGTGATCCGAGATTCTCCGTCATAATCCCCGTCCACTTCGTATGGTGTGGGCGGCCATGTGGATGATTCATGCTGCGGGAACATACCGTCAATGATGGCCTTCATCTTCTTTGGGCACCTTTCACGGGGTACAGCTGGGCCTTTTAATTTTGCCATAGCCACTCTGTAAGCATCTCCCCAGGGGTTCACATTGGCTTCTATACAGAGCTCGTCGATGCAGTGTGTGTGTGTGTGTGTGTGTGTGTGTGTGTGTGTGTGTGTGTGTGTGAGTGTGCACACTTAAAACCGATTCTCGAGCTCGGCATAATGAAATGCCGAATTATATCGGCAACGCTTAATTTTACTCACTATTCAGTAATTAACATGCTCTTTTCCGAAAATCGTTAAAGTTCTATGCTGATATCTCGGTAAAGCGAGTTCTTTTGCTGAAGTTTGGCAAAATATTATACTGAACGTGTCAGTAAACAACAAATATACCGAGATCAGCAAAACCGTTTGCCGAGATTTCGAACAGCGACTTAGCTTTTACTGAAACTCGGTGAGACACTTGTCATCTAATGTTTTCTTTCGATTTTCCAAGCATCACGTCGCCATTGCTCGTAGAACTTGAAAACATCTAAATTGGATGAAGGAAAGAGATTTGTATATTTTGTTAAAAGATAAGTAAAATCGAAAACTATCTAATTTGCATATGTATATTTATATCCGCTTATTTACAGGTAAAGGCGTGAGGAGCACTAGAAACAATTGTCTCTAGCCGTGATGTTTTCGTTTGGTGTTTGCGCTTTTTTGGTTTGCTGAATTGAAATGACCATCAATAAAATATTCCTTTCACCAACATCAATAAAATATTCCTTTCACCAACATTAGTAATTTCATACAAAAATAAAAAAATATCTTTCCTTTTTTCGATTACTGATGACTCGGCATTTCATGATTCCTTCCTGATAACTTTTGCCGAGCTAACAGCAAAATTTCTGCTGACAAGTTCGGCAATAATTGACAGTTGACAAATTTTGGATTGCCGAGATTCTCAGTAATTATACATTTTGCCGTGACGATTACCGACCACTCGGCTGTGCAAATCTCGGCATATTTTTGCCGAGATTCAGCAAGAAATTTTAAGTGTGTATATGTGTCAAATAATCTCACTAGGTTTTCTCGGAGATGGCTGAACCGATTTTGACAAACTTAGATTCAAATGAAAGGTCTCATGGTCCCATACGGAATTCCTGAATTTTATCCGGATCCGACTAGCGGTTCCGGAGTTATAGGGTAAAGTGTGTTCAATATTGTACGAGGTCTGTTCAAAAAGTTCCCGGAATTTTTTAATTGCGCGCGTCTGGAGAGTCCGGTGGTCAAAAAAATTTTTTTTATAGTGTTGGTACATATGTCCCTAATGTATGATGAAATTTTCAGCTGTATTCATTGTTTACATTCTGTCTTGTAGCGGCTGGTGTAGACCTTTTTTTTTGAGCTCGACGATTTTTGTTAGCTTAAACAATGGAAGAATTGAAGAGTCAAAGAATTTGTATTAAATTTTGCGTGAAAAATGAAATAAAGTGTAACCAAGTGTGCGAAATGTTACAGAGAGCCTACGGTGAGTCTGCTATGAAAAAAACAAGTGTTTACGAGTGGTATAAGCGTTTCCAAGATGGCCGCGAAGACGTTGAAGACGACGAACGCTCCGGTCGACCCAGCACGTCAATAATCGATGAAAATGTGGGAAAAGTGGAAAAAATGATTATGGATGATCGCTGAATCACTATTAGAGAAGTTGCTGATGAAGTTGGCATATCAGTTGGCTCATGCCATCATATTTTTTCAAATGTTTTGGGCATGAAACGAGTGGCAGCAAAATTCGTTCCAAAACTGCTGAATTTTGATAAAAAAAAACAAACGCTTTACCATCGCTCAGGAGCTGTTAAACCTGTCCCAACCTCCTTATTCACCAGATATCGCTCCGTGTGATTTTTTCCTGTTCCCAAAGTTGAAGAGACCCATGAAAGGACAGCGTTTTTCATCGATTGAAGAGATAAAGGCAGAATCGCTGAGAGTGCTACAGAGCATTACAAAAAGTGACTATCAGGGGTGTTTCGAAGACTGGAAAAAACGCTGGCATAAGTGTATTATATCTAGGGGGGATTACTTTGAAGGGGACCATATAGATGTAGACGAATAAATAAACATTTTTTTAGAAAAATGAGAATTCCGGGTACTTTTTGAACAGACCTCGTACACCGTCACTTAAACCGGCGAAACAAAACCAGTGAAAAATTTTCTAAACTGGTCTCAAAACTACACAAATCGATAGTCATTATCAGTCGGCAACTAAACAAACCGATTCCGGCTATCCTGGTTCCCGGTATCCGGTTCCGGAAGTACCGGAAATAGTGGTCATATATACCAAAATGGATCTCACTAACTTTTCTCAGCGATGGTTTGACCGATTTCCACAAACTTAAATTCAAATGAAAGGACCTCCGGTTCCATACGGAATTCCTGAATTGCATCCGGATCCGACTTCCGATTGTACACCGTCACTTAAACCGGCGGAACAAAATCCGTAAAAAATGTTATAAACTGGACACTAAACCGTTATTCCCAATCTTAGGGTCAATTGCAAGGTCTTATAGTCCTACCAAAAATTACTGCATATTTTCGGATGCAACATACATTCAAATCGTAATTAAGAGTGCGTACTAGTAGAGTTTGTACGTCATGTTAGTTGGTGGCCGTACGAACCGACTTTGATTATACCAGTTCTCGGGTTCCGGTGCCGGAAGTTCATATAATAGTGAACCCACTTCGTTTTCTTAAGGATGAACTACGCAATCAAAGCACTGTTTTGTTCTGTATGTTATACACAAACAATCTCTTGGTTTCTTTCAAAAATCGAAGAGAAAAGTTTTGAATAGAATACCACAATATTATATGTACATGAGAAAGGCATCATTACACCACTAGGTGGATTAAAACAGGTTTTTATTGTTGGGTGAAAAGTACTGTATCGATTGAGTAGTTTTCACTCAACAGTGTAGTTAACTTCAATAAGTTGCTGTTTTGTGAAAAACATTTTATGTGTTGCATCGCAGAAACTATCGGTCAGATTTGGAAAGAGTGAAATTATTTTGTAAAATTGCAGGTTTTGGGAGAATAATTAAATAATTGTCATCAATCGTAGTGTGAGTATCTTTGTATAATTTCTTTTTGAAACAATAATTACACCGCAATTGCATTTCAGGCGATGGAAAATATTAAGATGCGTTCGATCGCTCAACGGTGCAGTTCCAGCAGCTCAGTAGAGCAGCCCTGGCAGTTCAATGATATAGTCTGTAGATTTAATACTGTTGCAGCTTTAATTGCAAAGTACAATGAATATGAATTCCCATAAGTGTGCGAACAGATTTAAATTTATTACTCATTCTGAATTTTGTGAATGTAACGGTAACAAACCATCTGAACATAATTACAATGTTGAATTATGTAAAAAGATAAATATTAAATAAATAAAGTAATCATAGTTGACTTCATTTTTTGCGTTTTATTTTTCAAACCATCGAACGAAAACTGAAATCAAATTACCCAAGTTGATTTCTATATCGCTTGTGTAGTTTCTACGTAATCAGTACTATTGATGCTTTTACTGAAAAATAAGTAAAACCCATTTTACCCCAAATTGGCTTCCTGCACACAACCCCTCTATTGAGTGAAAAGTACTTAAAATAAGGTAATTTTTTGGCAGCGTGTATACTGAGTAGAGACGTCACTTTACACTTTCAAAACAACTTTCAGACAATACAGTAATCCCTATTAAAAAGTATGGGTGTGTAATGCCACAGACATAACTGGATGTCGTGAATACGAATATAGCTGAAACACTTTCTTCCTACTTTCGAATATCAATTAGTTGATCACTTTTATTAATTGTGCCAGCTTTCCCTTCTTTACTACTAAAATTTGAAACGATGTACCTAAACTGAGTCGGTGCTACATATGCATTTTAGCAGAAAGTTCCTACAACTCCTACAAACTCCAACCGGTTGAAAAAGTATCGTATGTAGTACAGTAACGCAAAATTTTGCATAGTTCTTTGGGAGTATGTTAATTGTTCTAAAAAGAACTGATACGATGAATTCTGAAATTGGGGACTGGACCTGAGTTCAAGAACTAAATTCAGAGCTTAGAGCAGGCTAAGATTTCAACTACAATTTAGTTTTTGAACTGGTTTCTAAACTGAACTTAGTTCCGGAATCCAGTTTCAACATGCAGGTTCTGAGTTCTGAACCTGTATTCTGGAACTAAGTTCCTGAAACTAAATGAGAGCATGACCTGAGCGTTTGAGGCTTTACACCACGCAAAAGGTCTGCTTTCATTGCCGACTGCTCTTCCTGACGACCGAAGTCCAAATTAGAATTTAAAATTCACAAAAACGTGACTGTGCCTTCAGTGTTCGTTTTTTGTCGGAACCCTTCCGTTCCGTTTCCGTGTTGTTTCCGTTCCAGCACAGCAAATACAGTGACATACCGACTTCAGTGAAAATAATGAAATATCGGTGACGACTGACGGCAAGCTGCACTGAAATGGCACGGTGCCGGATAGGTGTGAATGCGCGTATAGAAAACGAATGAAATAATATTAGTATCCGTGCACGGTGTCGTGCCGGCACTGAACCGGACCGGATATGTGTGAATATAGGCTAGGTACAACAAATTTGTACTACCTTCCCGAGCAGAGTGTGAGATCAAATAGAAAACTCATTTTGATGTTGTGATGTTCGCATTTATCGATTACTCAATTTGCTGTTGTTTTGGTCGTTTTAAGTGGCAAAACATCAAAATCGAAAGCAAAAAGATATCCCGATGATAGCAAAAAGAAAACTATTTTTGCTAACAGCGAAAGCAAACTGAAATCTAAATAAGATATAGATTTTTTCTTGTTGATAGCAAAACTAGTTTTCAATTTGAAGTTATTATCAAACAACGAAAACAAAACTGGAATGCATAATCAGTTATTGATTTGCTTTAAAAAGACATTACTGCAAACAAACAAGTCGCGAGCATAAGCTAAAAATAGATTGGGCAAAAGACCCGGGATAGTATACCTTTAGGCGATATTACTTGCAACAATAAAAAAGCGTCAAAAGCACCAACACACCTCCACAGAGAGAGACTTGGGTTTCGAACCTAGGTGATTTGGATTCCGCACTCTCTGCGAATGCTATGGACTGTAACGTTAAGCTGTAAGTAGATGGAGAATTTTCGATCATATGACAAGCAGTGTTGATTCACAAAGCTGTATACAGGTAGTTTTAGCCGACGCACACTCGTTTCGTCGCATCCGTCCCGCAACCATCGTGAATGGAAGTGCGGCTATTTGATAGTTATGAAAATGTGCTTTTTGTCTTTCTCGTATCCAGAAACTGTAGCATGTGAACATCATAATAACAAATTGAGTTATTTATTTGATCTCACTCTACTCGAGTATGTAATCACTTTGAAATACGAATTTCTAGGCTCAGGAGAGCGAGCGCTTTAGAGTGAAGTCTTTTACAGCAAAGGCTTACTGGAAACGTGAATTAGGAATCTGACAATAAGCAATCTCAGATCATATGTTATTTCGATTCCAAAAAAATATCTTACTTATTTCGACTAATTGGGACAATTAACGAGTATCTCACTTCTGCTCACAGACAGCATCACACTGATTTAGCAAATTTTTAATTCTTGTGTAGACTTATATTCGGGATCATTCGATGAAGATTAATTTCGGAGCGAACATTAAGCAATTCATTTGCATGCTTTAGATAAAATGGATTAAACATAGATAATTCATGGAAATTTGATTATTTAGAGAATACGGTTTTCAAACTAGTTTTCTAAGTTTTTCAAATATTAATGCAAAATCGCTGTACTATATGGAGCTAGTGTGCTAAAATATGATCTAGTTCAGAACCTGAAATCTTCAAAGCTTTTTTTTTCTGAGGAAAGTTGTGCGGGATGTCAAGGTCTACATTATGAAAAATATGTTAGTTAGGAATTGATTCGCCAAGCGCTCCTACAGCGCTCGAAAGTTTCTGATAAAAGACATATTACGCTATATCTCTGAAACATGATGATTTATAACGTCGTTGATTGGAGTTAATAAAATTCTTTGATTTGGTGGCGCTAAAATGCAATCAAATATTCAAACTGTTTAGAGATGTTTTTAAAGGGTTGGGACAGAAAGAAGGGATGGGGAGGGTTTGTGTAGTTATGAAAAAATTAACATAACTTGACGAGAATCGACACGTTTTGAAGATCATAGAAACATTTTGCATACCTTAGAATTGACGAGGGGTGAATGCAGCAAGTGCCTTTGAAAAGGGGGGTGTAATGTTTTTAATGTTATAACTCCGAAACTACTGAACGGATTGCTATCAAATCTAGCACAGATACTTCTTGCTCTTCAGAGATGGTCATAAGTGTATTTTTATGGGGAAGGAGGCCTAGCTAGGGTCTCTAACAGGAGGTTAAACTCAAACATGCAAAGGATAAATTGTATATATGATCGAACATAACTCCAAAACAACTCAATAGATTATTAACTTTCTTGGCACATGTAATTCTTGCTCTTCATAGGTTCTTATAGGAGATATTTTAATGAGGAGAGGGGTGGGAGAGGTGGTGGTTGCAGTAAGTGTTTGCTAACAGGGGGAATTTGAGTCAAAATGTTTCGAGTTTTACGAAATCGATATTTCTCGACAGACACAGATATTTATTACAACTAAGAGATGATCGTAAGAATATTTATACGCGTGAAAAGATAACAAGTGTCTATTGAAGAAGCTCTCAGTTCAATTGTTTGTAAATATCGGAATAATCCCATAACAACTCAGTAAATTATCACCAAACTTGGCAGAGGTACTTTTTACAATTCAGAGGTGGTAATAAAATTATTTTTTCTTGTCGAGTTCATATATTCATTGCACAGGTGAATAAAAGGTTGGAGTTTGTAGCAAGTGCCTCTAAAAAGAGGTTTATTGTTAAATTTATCTTATTTGACGACAAACGAGGTAAGCCGGAGGATATAGACTAGGCGAAAATCAATTTTCATCCCCCCCCCCCCCCCCTCTCTTTTTTTGACGAGCAAAGATACTTTTTACACTACTCAGAGGACAGAGAGCTGTTGCAAGTTCACTAACAAAAGAGGATTTTAATGTAAAATTCATTGGACGAGAAACGATACTTCTTGATTAATACAGATACTACCTTCACATCAAAATAGATTAAAGGGTTATTTCAAGGAAGGAGTGTAGCAAGTGCCCAAAACATGGGAAGTATAAAGTGAATTGATCGTATTTTATGAAAAAATGATACTTCTTGACTAGTACTGCATATTTCTAGCAACTAAGTGATTACGTGGAAATAGGTTGTGTTTCACTACGCTCTGAGTATTTCAATGGTCAGAACAATTCCTAAAATTGTTTTTGCGGCCTTGTATTTATGAAACATTTCCGAGCAACGCCGGGTGATTCAGCTAGTATGATATGAAGAAGAGCGTATTATTCAAAGGACTTGTTAGTTGATGCACGAAAAAACAATCACTTTGGCAATACCGAAACTCGAATTCTGAACCACAGACAATAACGGTCAAAACATCAACCGAAAATAATAGTCAGAACATTTAACATCTTTTTTTTTTTAACTAAACGCGAAAACTGTTAAAGAATCTGATACTTAACGTACCCCACCAGAAGGAAATCGTTGACGTCAAATGTATTTTTCATATCAAGTTCCTGACGAAGGTCTTTCTGTGGCTGACGATCAGCGAGATGAGAATGCCCAAGCCGCTATTCGTTCTCAAAAGAGAATGAAGCCTTTTGGCCGGAACTGGTGAAGGCCCAGTATGCCAGAAGATCGCTGAAGGAGATGAACTAGCTTCAGATAGACGTGTCACCAATGATCGTCAACCTATTCAAGGTCCTCCAGATATGTGGTGCTAAAACAATAATCTCGCAAGTAAAAATATAGAGGATTTTTGGTGTAAAAGCTGCAAAAGTGTTGAGGAAAATCTTTTCCTTGATCATGGTTAGGTTCCGGACAACTGCCACAGGAAGCATTTTTGAAAAACGCAACATAGAATTAAAGGAATAATTGTTCCATTAAAATTTATTTTTGCATTTTTGTATCGCCTAATGTAATTAGTCCTATTTTGATGCAGTTATTAAGTTGTTGCTTTTGAATAATCATTTTTGGAGTTTCCCAAAATATTTGCCTCCCAAGTATTTTTTTTCTAAAAGTAACAGCAAAATGATAACATAATGTGATATCAATTGAAAAATTAATGAGCTGAGATCAAATTAAGATTTCAATGTGATGTTGCTATCATAATAAGATTTCGATTTGCTCTCGTTTTGATGTTTGACTTTGCTCGGGTTTATACTTGATTTGTTCTTACTGATGTTGGTGGGAGAACCTCACCTCGACATCCAGTTCCGTCTGAAGCACTAGAAGAAATCAATCAAAGTTTACCTTTTATATTCGTCCATTAGATAATCGTAACTGATATGTGCTGCCTACCTAACAGCCAGACTACCTCAAAACCGTCGTCCGGCTGCGAAGAAGGCAAGCAAACGTGATGAATTTTTTTTCATTATTTCCAAAAGTTTTAGAAAACTTAGTTTTTCAGTTATTTATGGTTATCCCACGCTGTTGAAAATTTAATCATAAATTCCTGATCATATTTCCGATCACTTGCAGAAAAAATATGCTGTTGGGTTTCCAAGTAGCACACGTTATTACACGTCAATGACAGTAACTTATATGACACAAATTCATGGAACAAGTTGAAGACTTTGAAACGTGCATTATAACTCATATGTAACCTGAAAAGCGTAAGAGGCGGAGCTTGTGCGACTTACCAAGGGTTGCCGAACAACTTCTCAGTAAAGAATATTTGATTTGATTCAGCCCGCACATCAGTCACGATGAAACAGAAAATATAAGTTTGTATCAAGTTACAATTTGTTGATGTTTTTCCCATTCAACATTTACGACCAAAAATTGGCATCCGATAATAAGAGCTAAAATATAGAATTCAATATTCTTTAAACTCACTATATCTACTCAAAATCTAAGTGCTATTCGATATTTATGGTGAAGTTGATCATTATACTTTTTGAAAACGTGCGCGCCTTCGATATTTTGGGTTTCAGAGCATCGACATACAAAATAATATTCATATTTTTATTCCCGTTATGAAATTTACAGCTAAAAAATCGAAATGTGTTCAGTTAAAACCTTTCTGTGATTAATATTTGTTTTTTCATATACCAAAGTTGAAACAGTTGACCAATCGCAATAATTAAAAATTGCACATTTTTCAAATTTAATTAATATTTCATTCCCTGGTCATAATGGTAGCCATCGGTATAATTTTTTCCATGCATACACTACCGTGATAAAGTGTAGAAATATTCTTTATGGTAGTGCGAATGTATCTCCTAAGGGGCTGTCCATAAAAGACGTCACGCCGCAAGGGGGAGGGGGGTGTTTCATAAAACGTGACCTTTTGTGACAGGGGGGAGGGGGTGAGGTTTTTGGAATGTGACGTCCAACATTTTCAATGAGCGCATTTTGAAATACCTAATTATATTACTGCTTTGCCCTATTTCCTGAAAAAATTTCCACAATAAACGTTTACATTCTATAGGGAAACTTGTATTTGTTGATGTAAAAGCTTCTTCTTGTAAATTCGGAAATGAATGATGCAGGAAATCATTTCTGTTGTGATCAGCAAAAGTGCACGGAGGAGCGAGTAAATTAGCGAAATTAATAAATTTTGCCTAATATGAGTAAAACAGAAAAAGATACCTTCAAACGGTTTAACTTAAGTTATGCACTGACAATATTTTCAGTACACTGAAGTCTTTCTTTATGCGAATTTACGTACCGCATAAAAAAAACCGCATAAAAAAAAACCGCATAACTCTGAAAATTCGCATAAAAAAACCGCATAACTCTGAAAATTCGCATAAAAAAAACCGCATAACTCTGAAACTTCGCATAAAAAAAGACCGCAGAAGGGCAAACCGCATAACTCTGAAAATTCGCATAAAAAAACCGCATAACTCTGAAACTTCGCATAAAAAAAACCGCATAACTCTGAAAATTCGCATAAAAAAAGTCGCGTAAAAAAAACCGCATAAAAAAAGACCTCAGTGTAATTTGATTTTCTAGCATTGATAATAGTATATCATACGAATTTCTCTTATCTGATTCTGATGCAGTTTATTCAATTGTACTCCATTTGAAAAAGGGCGGGAGATCAACGATTTCAGACGTAGATCATGTCATATCTTATCTTGATCATATGTGATTTTGCTCCACCAACATCAAAGCTTATCGAATCATCCAATGATTGAACTTACATAAATCAAGAATCATTTTAGCTTAAAATCACTACTCATTGTGTGACGGAAGATCAGTACCGATATTGATCGATGTGATTTAAATTCCACTGATCAACTGATAATGAAAGGATTCTCCGGCAGTGATCTCGTTTTGATGAGGTTTGGTCTTTATTTTCTCAGCCCTGTATGCTACACTAAGGAAATATTATTCTTTACCTAAAACAATAATATATCTGTGTACCCCTAGGAGGAATAAAACAGATGATTTAAATGTTTCATCAATTCCAACCAAATACTTTTGTTAATTAATATAATTGATATTAATAAAATAATTCCGATGATTTTGTAGTTTTTAGGATATTTTTTAATGTAATGACAGCATGTAATAAATCGATTTTCCCTCATATTTGTATGGTTTGTCATACATATTGAGAATGTATTGAGATGAATTTTATTTATTTTGAATTCGTGACATGTGACATAGGGGGGGTGGGGGGTCTTTGCTTCTGTGACAATTTGTGACAAAGGGGGGATGGGGAGTCAATAATCGTCAAAAAAAAAGCGTGACGTCTTTTATGGACAGCCCCTAAAACGAAACAAGTTTATTTCGCACATGTACCGACAAAAAATTTGCGTATAAGCGTATAAGATTCAACTTTAGCTAATTTTTTTAAACTGAAGGAATTTTCTACTTATTCTACTTAAAGATTTAATATTATTGTCCGGGATAATGTACGGATCCTTTCAAACGACACTGTAATTTTATTTCTTTGTTGCATCACAACAAATACTGTAAACGATATGAAACCATTACTTAACTTTGTCTAATAGTGTGTCACTTTTTCATTGTCACATTTTGTTACGGTGACCAGTTGGCGACTAAAAACAGTCAATGCGAGCACGTCGTAGGAGTTAGATTACCGAAAAGTTACGTTGGAACTTATTGTAACTTAGTATGATGAGATGTCAATTCGTAACATTATTTTGACTCCATTGTCACTATCATAATACGATTTGTTTCTTCGTGTTTGTCATGCGACCATTATGCAGCATCTGTTTTATTTTTATTTTTTATGAGCAAGTTACATGTGCTACTTGGGAATTAAGTACATCAAGAGATATTTGCGATAAAGTTCTGCCCATTCTTGTACACTATATATTCTAAAAAGGCGCCACATAGTAAAGTAAGTCGTATTCACGACAAAAACAGCTTGTGTGGTTTGAGATTCATTCGAAGGATTTGAATGTGAATTTCACAGTGTTTTAGCGGCCCCGCTGAGGGGGGGGGGGCTGGGGAACCTCCCCGGGCTCGGGCTTTTTCAAGGAGTCCGGCAATTGGAAGATGTAAAATTGTTTTTTATTTTTAATAAAAAGATATATAATGATTCAGTAAAAACCATTCAAGCGAAGAGGTTGTGTTTCGATTGTACTGGCTCGTGAGTTAACGGCTGCTACCGAGACAATTCTAAGCTTCAGGTAGTTAAACTGCCCATAGCAAACGCAATATTCGGGGCGTTTCCCGACTGGAAAGCTAGCAACGAAGGCCATCCCGTTCATGCGCACAGAGGTGTAGAGACACAGAGGTGCGAGAGCATAGAAGTGACGAGTCACAGAGGTGCCATCGCATAAAGGTGCGAAGACGAAGGGGTGCAAAGGCACAGAGGTGCTAAAGCAACCCAGTGCTGATCTACCAGGTACCAGAATTTGTACGCTGCGTAGGATCAAAAGAGACGGCATATATCGCGAGGTGCTACACTGCAAGCATCGCATTTGATCGCCACCAAGAGCAAAAGCACTGTACCTGGGGTCAGGTACAGCAAGTGCAGTGGTGTTCACAACGACGGCAGAGCAACTGAGATAGCAGTAAACGACAGAAGACTGCCAATTGGAAACAGCAAAAGACTGCCAATTGGAAATCGTTGGAAGAGCTTCACGTCGTTCTTCACGATAAAGGAACAGAGACATCAGCTACAAGGTAGATTTAATTTAATTTATTTTTTATTTCTTATATCTGAAATTTTACTAAACATAAGTTTTTATTTTGGTATTATTAATTTACAAAAAAAATTTAATGTAATGGATGATCTCATGGAAGATCATCCGAATCCGATTCCGGATACTAGTAAAAGTTTAAATACTCCGAGGGCTAAACATTATCCACAGGGTACCACTGGGCCATGGATAGTCTATCTTCGAAAAAAAGAAAAGATTTTAAACTTGATGCAAATTACAAAGGATTTGACATCACATTTCTCTGAAGTTAAAGAAATCTGTAAGGTTAATAGAGATAAAATTCGAGTTGTAGTTAACGACTTGAAACAGGCAAACGATATTGTAACCTGTAAATTATTTGCTATTGAATATCGAGTTTACATTCCATCGAAGGAGGTAGAAATTGACGGTGTTGTGACTGAAGCAAGTCTGACAGCAGATGATTTACTTAAAAATGGAGTTGGCCGTTTTAAAAACTCCATGCTTGAGGGAGTTAAGATACTCGAGTGCAAACAATTGTACTCAGCATCTATTGTCGATGGAAAAAAGTCTTATCGTCCCTCAGATTCGTTTCGCGTAACATTTGCCGGATCTGCATTACCTAGCCATGTCTATATCGATAAAATTCGTCTTCCTGTTCGGCTTTTCGTACCGCATGTTATGAATTGCACGAACTGTAAAAAATTCGGACATACAGCTACTTACTGTAGTAATAAGTCCAAATGTATCAAATGTCAAGGGCCTCATAAGGATAATCTTTGCGATAAAGATGTTGAAAAATGTGTTTATTGTGGGGAAAGCCCTCATGATGATCTTTCAGTGTGCGCTGCATTTAAGCTGCGTAAAGACAAAATGAAGCTTTCTTTAAAAGCACGGTCTAAGCGCACATATGCAGAAATGCTCAAAACGGTCATACATGTCTCCCCTTTGGAAACCGAAAACGGTTTTTCAAATCTTGCGGAGCCAGAGGAATCTGACTCTGACGGAAATAGTGAAGATACCTCGTTTGTCACTCCTCAAGGGTCTGTTAAGAGGAGATTAACAAACCACAAAATACCAAAAAAGACACCTAAAATTATACCTTCAAAAAAAGATCCCCGTGTTAAAGCTAAAAAGCCAAATTTAAAACCAAAAACTGTGCCTCCTGGTTTGTCAAATTCACAAACCAATCCAGGAACTAGCTCAAGAAAAGACAATAATCCAGTGGGCTCCATTTCACATTCACCAACAGGATTACTGAAATTTTCGGAAATTGTAGAATGGATTTTCGCTGCATTCAATATTTCTGAACCTCTAAAGACCATCATAACAGCATTCCTTCCAATAGCTAGAACTTTTTTGAAACAGTTATCAGCTCAATGGCCAGCTCTTACAGGTTTTGTATCATTTGATGGATAATTTATCATCCGCCGCAAATGATTCAATCACTGTCCTGCAGTGGAATTGTCGAAGCATCATGCCAAAACTTGATTCATTTAAAGTTTTGTTGCATAGTCAAAAATGTGATGTATTTGCTTTGTGCGAAACATGGCTTACATCAAACATAGCCTTAAATTTTAATGACTTTAACATTATACGTCTCGACAGAGACTCCCCGTATGGTGGAGTGCTTTTAGGAATTAAGAAATGTTATTCCTTTTATAGATTAAACATTCCTTCGACTTCTAGTATAGAAGTTGTTGCTTGTCAAATAAACATTAAAGGAAAGGACATTTGCATTGCTTCGGTATATATTCCTCCAAGAGCTCAAGTTGGACAACGACAGCTTAATGAAATTGTCGAAGCCCTTCCTGCTCCACGTTTGATTTTAGGAGATTTCAATTCGCACGGAATGATGTGGGGTTCCGTTTACAATGATAGCAGATCATCTCTAATATATAATATTTGCGACAATTTTAGCATGACGGTACTAAATATGGGTAGCATGACACGGATCCCAAGACCTCCTGCACGTCCAAGTGCATTAGATTTATCTCTTTGTTCGACTTCAATTCGACTAGATTGCACCTGGAAAGTATTTCCTGATTTACATGGTAGCGATCATTTACCAATCATCATCTCAATTAGCAGTAACAAAGGCATTGCTAATTCAGTTAATATTCCATATGATTTGACAAAAAATATTGACTGGATTAAATACCAAAGTAATATTTCAAGTGTCTTAACTTCAATGGAAGAGCTTCCCCCACTTGAAGAATATGACTTCCTCGTTTGTTCGATTCTGGAGGCCGCAGAACAAGCCCAAACCAAACGATTTCTTGGTCCATCGTCTAACAGAAGACCTCCAAATCCTTGGTGGGACAAAGAGTGCTCAGATGCTAAACACGCGAAACAAAATGCTTTCAAGACGTTTTTAAAACGAGGAGGAGGAACTCCTCAGAATTTTGAAAAATTCTTGGTTTTAGAAACCAAGTACAAGAACATACTTCGGGTTAAGAAATGCAGCTATTGGAGACATTTTGTGGAAGGTTTGTCAAGAGAAACCTCAATGAGCACTCTTTGGAATACGGCCAGACGAATGAGGAATCGTAACGTAGGAAATGAGAGTGAGGAGTACTCGAATCGATGGATATTTGATTTTGCGAGGAAAGTTTGTCCAGATTCCGTTCCTACACATAGCATTGTTAGGGAGTCTTCTTCAAATGATGATTCCATTGATAGCCCCTTTTCAATGATGGAATTTTCCATAGCACTCATGTCTTGTAACAATAACGCTCCTGGATTGGACAGAATTAAATTCAACTTGGTGAAGAATCTGCCCGACCTCGCAAAAAGACGTTTGTTGGAATTGTTCAACAAGTTTCTTGAGCAAAATATTGTTCCACCTGACTGGAGACAAGTGAAAGTTATCGCCATTCAAAAGCCGGGGAAACCAGCTTCCAATCACAACTCATATAGACCCATTGCGATGTTGTCCTGCATCAGAAAATTGTTCGAAAAAATTATTCTACGACGTCTCGACACTTGGGTCGAGACGAACGGTTTGTTGTCAGATACTCAGTTTGGCTTCCGTAGAAATAAAGGGACGAATGATTGCCTTGCATTACTTTCGTCTGACATCCAAATTGCCTTCGCTCAAAAGCAACAAATGGCATCTGTATTTTTAGACATTAAAGGAGCATTTGATTCAGTTTCCATTGATGTTCTTTCAGACAAGCTCCACCAACATGGACTCCCAGCGGTTATAAATAATTATTTGCACAACCTTTTGTCAGAGAAACGCATGCATTTTTCACATGGCGATTTGGCAACAATCAGAATTAGCTACATGGGTCTCCCGCAAGGCTCATGCCTCAGTCCGCTCCTCTATAATTTTTACGTGAATGACATTGACAGCTGTCTAGTAACCCCATGTACACTAAGACAATTGGCAGATGATGGCGTGGTTTCAGTTACTGGATCCAAAGCTATTGATCTGCAAAAACCATTGCAAGATACCTTAGATAAATTGTCCGTTTGGGCTGTTCATCTTGGTATCGAATTCTCTGCGGAGAAAACAGAGCTGGTCGTCTTTTCAAAAAAGCATGATCCCGCGCAACTTCAGCTTCATATGATGGGAAGAATAATCGAACAGGTTTTGACTTTCAAATACCTCGGGGTGTGGTTTGATTCCAAATGCACGTGGGGAGGACATATTAGGTATCTGATAACGAAATGCCAACAAAGAGTAAATTTTCTTCGAACAATAACAGGGTCTTGGTGGGGTGCTCATCCGCAAGATCTAATAAAATTGTATCAGACAACGATACTTTCAGAGATGGAATATGGATGCGTTTGTTTTCGTTCCGCTGCAAATTCTCATATTATCAAACTTGAGCGAATTCAGTACCGTTGTTTGCGAATTGCTTTAGGCTGCATGCATTCGACACATACAATGAGTCTTGAAGTTCTGGCGGGAGTTCTTCCATTAAAAGATCGATTTTGGGAGCTTTCATCACGCCTGCTAATAAGATGTGAGGTGCTGAATCCCATGGTAATTAATAATTTCGAACGACTAGTCGAGCTTCGATCTCAAACAAAACTCATGACAGTATATTTTAACCATATGTCACAGGAAATCAACCCTTCAAGATATATTCCTATCCGTGTCAGCCTCCTAAATGTACCTGACTCAACTTTATTTTTCGACACATCCATGCAGCGCGAAGTGCGTGGAATCCCGGACCACCTACGCTCTATGGAAATCCCAAAAATATTTTCAAGTAAGTTCAGGCATATTAACTCTGAGAAAATGTTTTACACGGACGGATCGCGAATGGAAGAAGCGACAGGGTTTGGTATGTTCAACAATAATGTTTCGGCCTCATTCAAGCTTCAAGAACCTGCATCTGTTTATATAGCAGAGTTAGCAGCAGTTCATTATAGCTTGAATGTAATCGTCACATTATCTCCAAACCATTATTTCCTCTTCACAGATAGTCTGAGTGCAATTGAAGCCATTCGCTCAAACGCTGCTGGCAAAAATGAACCGTTTTTCTTGGGTAAAATAAAACAGTGTCTGAACGACATATTGAATAATAATTATCTAATCACAATAGTTTGGGTTCCGGCTCATTGCTCCATTCCAGGCAATGAAAGAGCCGATATTTTAGCCAAACGTGGTGCTATTGAGGGTGAAATTTATGAGAGACCGATTGCTTTCAACGAATTCTATAGCGCGTCTCGCCAAAGAACACTTGCCAGCTGGCAAGCTTCTTGGGATAAAGATGATCTGGGTCGGTGGATGCACTCAATTATTCCTAAAATATCGACAAAGGCATGGTTCAGGGGACTGGATGTGAGTAGAGATTTCATTCGTGTGATGTCCAGACTCATGTCCAATCACTACACGTTAGATGCACATCTCCTTCGAATTGGACTTTCCGAGACTAATCATTGTGCTTGCGGCGAAGGTTACCGCGATATTGACCATGTTGTTTGGACATGCGTGGAGTTTCGTGATGTCAGATCTCAACTAATAAATTCCTTGCGTACCCAAGGTAGACTATCCAATGTCCCAGTTCGCGACATTCTTGCTTGTCGTGACCTTCCATACATGAAACTTCTGTATCATTTCATTAAATCCATTGGAGTTCCAATTTAAATTTTATTTTATGTTAAACTGTTTTCTCTTCCATGAGTTCAACCAATAGCCAACTATAGGATATTGAATATAAGTGGTGAACTGATACAAACAATCCTGAAATAGTTATAAGATCATGTACAAAATAAATGTATTTTATTTAATGTAATTTAAAATAGCAACTCGCTTGATAAAAACAGTGTTTAGATTAACTAATGAGTACCAACATACTAATATGATATTCGAAATGTATTAGGTTTAAACTACTATGTATTGTGGATGCCACGGCGAAGAAAAACTTATGTATATTGCCTATGAAATAAACGTATTTATGAAAAAAAAAAAAAAAAAGATATATTAAAAATAAAATACTTTTGGCATGTGAATTATTTTGTCAAGTAATTGTGTTTCAAAATCACTAAATTCGATGACATTCTTATGCTAACAAATTTTTAAAAAAGTTCACAGCTCTTTTCGAAATAATTGTTTTTTTTTCTGGTTTTCACAAGAGGTTGGCGGCCATATTGAGAGAGAAACTTTCACTACATGTACACCACAAGCATTATATTTTTTTTATTCTCATGCCATTATACGCATGGGACAATTATGTGTATAACGGTAGTACAGGGGTCCGTAACATTGCAGTCCACCGGGTCCGAATATTCTCTCGACGGCCCTGCCCAAGTAGCAATTTTTGTTACAGTAGAATACTAGTTTGCAGCAAGAAATTTAGGTGACTGTTGCTAACATCTAACCACTTGCGTGGCTCAAAAAGTGCTGTTTTGACTAGTGACTAGCGACATATTGGAGATCGGTTGTAAAGAAGTTATCGTTACGTTCCATTGTCATGTTGAAATAACTTATCTTTCCATAACTTTTTTTCCAAGTAAACTAGTTCAAACTTAGACACCAATTTGAATTAGGTATTTTTTTATGTGCCTTCAATCAACATTTATTTATGAAGATATAAAAAAAACCTGTTTTAATTCACCTAGTGGTGTAATGATGCCTTTCTCATATATAATATTGTGGTATTCTATTCAAAATTTTTCTCTTCGATTTTTGAAAGAAACCAAGGGATTGTTTGTGCATTAACTAGTATAACAGATAACAGAATGAAACAGTGGTCCGCACGCATAGGTCATCCTTAAGAAAACGAAATTTAATATGTACTTGTAGCACCGGAACCCGAGAACCGGTATAATCGAAGTCGGTACGTATGGCCACCAACTAACCTGACGTACAAACTCTACTACTTTTTAGTCGGTTTAAATTTTTGTAGTATTCGAAAATATGCAGTAATTTTTGGTAGAACCATAAAACCTTTCATTTGACCATATAATTGAAATATACGTTTTTGCAATCGCTGAGAAAAGTGAGTGAGATCCATTTTTAAGCATATGACAATTATCTCCCGTCATTAATCGAAAACCAGGACCCGGAATCGGTTTGTTTAGTTGCCTACTGATAATGGCTATCAATTTGTGGAGTTTTGAGTCTATATGAGAAAGGCAAAAACTATGAAATTACCCTACGTTCCAAATGCTCAAAATTAATCCATGTACATTGAATTCTTGTTAGTTATTGTATTAAATTCATATATTATGAAAATTATAATAATGTCGCGATTGATGTTCAATCATTATATTGTTTTGTTCGTGTTTGTGGCAGTGAATTGAAGGAAAATGACAATTCAACCGCTTATTATTTTCGTCAAAATGTAGTTTCGAAACAAGGCGGTTGGGTAATGTCACAGACATAACTGGAGTACGCGAATACGAAAAAAAAATGACATGCTTCTTTCACACTTTCGAATATAGATAATAGATGATATTGACTTATTCTACCATACGAATTAATAACATGGAACAAATACAGTTTTTTTAGATTATGATACTCGGGAGATGTAAACTTCGTATATTCCTTAAGAAATTACTTAATAGCCCCAAAAAGAACCGATTTGTGAAATTTATACGATGTTTACAACTGTTGATCTCTTTTTGCATCGTTTATTTATCTACTCCAGAACCAAAATTGAAGCCAGCCCTGAATTCTGGAACTGGATTCAAGAACTAAATTCAGGGGGACGGGTATAGCGTGATGGGATAGTCGATGCCTTTCACGCAGCCCACCTGGGTTCGATTCCCAACCCCGCACATAGGGTCAGAAAGTTTTTCTGGCTCGAAGAGACGAATGACCTTAAGGTTAAAATCTCTATAATTGAAACAAAAAAAAAAAAAAAAAAGAACTAAATTCGAACGCTTGAACAGGCTCGAAATTTAGTTGCAAAACTCAGGTTCGGAATCCAGATCAAAAAATCAGGTCATAGACTTCTAGAATTATGGAACTGAACTCATTTTTCGAATTTAGTTCTAGAACCGAATTCTAAAGTTGAATTCCGAAACTTAGCAAAGGAACTAAATTCAATTACAAAATCTAGCTCCAGAATACATGAGTTTTGTTCCAGCATGCAAGCTCTGAAATCTGGAAATGAATTCTGACACTGAATAAGAATTAAATTCTGATACTGATTTCAGGAATTAAATTCTGGTTCAGAAGTCAGTTCTAAAACTCAGCTTCGGAGGATCTTACGCTTAGTTCCAGAATTCAATTCTAAAATTCATATTCTGAATTTTGTTCATGAATTCTTCAGTTCAAATTCTGAATCAGAATTTTGAATTCGAATCTCGAACATAAATTAAGGAACTAAATTCAGTGTAAAAAAATTTAGTAAAGAAACCAGTTCCAGAATCCAGAATTAGGATTCAGTTACAGAGTCATGTAATCTGGAATTGAATTCCAAGAAATTCAGGTGGACCAAATTCCAGGTGAGCAAAATTATACTATGTCAAGAAGTTATAATGAAGACCATACACGATTACTTACAATCCGCAAGAGATCGAAAATTTATCTGTAATGTGTGAATCCATTTGATGCAAACGTTGCATACAGGCGGGGTTGGTCGATTGAACGGTGGCCTCGGAGCATTGCTCTGTATATGAAATGGGTCATCGGAATTCGATTTAGTTAGCATCTACTCAAATCCGGGATTAAAGTTATTTGCAAGTGCAAAAGGACACACATGAAAAAAATTATTTGAAAACAGTAAAATCAATTAGTCGTAGAGCTAATATCTTTCTTTCCGTGCAAGCCATAAGAATTGCAATAATAACCTTATCGCACTAAATTTTCAGCCATAAAATCAGAAATGTCACATCGTGCATGATCTCCGCCAAAAAACCTTCGTCTTCAAATAAGTACTTACATCATAAGTAAATGAGCCTGGTACACTCAAAAAGGGCATGTGGCTTAGAAATATTCTGATATACTGATCCGACACATCCGGCTGAATATCGTTGGTCAATCGCGGGTCGTCCATTAGCATCTCATGAGTAATTCGGTTGATATTGTATATGGTAACATTCTCGTTGATGATCCAAGCCGGTTTTTCACTGAAATACTGTCGAAACCGTCGCACTATCGACGGTTTTACCTCCTCGCCAGCTTCGCCACCGATGTCGTTGTCACCCGGTACGTAAATCGTCTGTTCGCGATAGACAGAAGTCACGGATTAGTGCACCACCATTAAGTCGTGACACCTACCTTTGCGTTTGGATGCGTGGGGAAGATCACCCCGAATCGCTCGTAATACTCCTTAAAATACTCCTCATTGGTGGTAGTGCCTTCGTCCATCAGATCTCCTAGAAAGCATATAACATCGGGCCTCACGTGTTCGATAGCTTTTTCGTAGTACCAAGCCAAGTACCGATCCGAGTCGTAATTAGCCATCCCGGCATAGAAATTAGTGTCGAAGGATTTACCCAAAATCTGGGGATCTCCAACCAGCAACATTCGCAGGCAATTTTCTGTAAACGAACTTGTGAATTGCTTCCGACGCTTTATGTAACCAACCATTTCCTACCTTTCTTACAGTAGATGTTCGACCATTTGAACTTTTGTAGAATGTAAATGAACACTTCGTTGTACAGGATAAGGATTATGAGTACCATGCAATAAACACGCCATACTGGGTGCAGTCTAGAATCACGTTAATCTAATTAGCGAACTGAGCTTTTGAAAATCGGGAATAAACACACCTCATAAATTTCTTTCTCATTCTGGACAGTGAATATGTTGCCATTGTCTGCCTGAAGCCCGAAAATAGCACGTCATACTTCGTCTTCGTACCACAAGCCCTCGGTTCACGGATAGGTGATATTCGATCCCGCAGAAAGCCTCAATCGATTGCAGCTTATTTGAGAAAAGGATGATGTCTCGATACTGAACAAGTAGGTAAATAAACAAACCGACAAGTCACTTGTCCGATGCAAACTGCACTGACAGCTGCAATGCATCGGTAGCGTGATTATGACAGCGGATCTTAGTTATGTGTTGTTATGCTCTCTATACTATCACTAGCATAGACGAAGGCGAAGGCAGGTCAAAATTTACCCACACTAAATTGAAGCATACTTTCTGGGGGAAATAACAAGAACGGAAAAGGTACGCTGAAAAAAACGACATGCTGCCTGTGTAGTGTAATGTGAGATTGATGGATTAGATCACTGATGGTTGTGAGAAGTGAGTGATATATTTGGTGAGTTGGTTTTAATTATTCACAATTCTATTCAATAACTTTATAAATTTCTCATTGTTCAACAAAACAAACGGTTGAAGTTATTTAAAAAGTGTTATATTTGGATTAATTTTGTAGAGAAAACCTTTTTCTTTCTTATTCATATCTATATTCTATTTAGAAGTTTAGAGCAAATTCAGCAGCTGCTATATTCATATGGGTGGTCTTTAATATAACTGAAACTGAAACAAACGTATACCCAGCAAGCCGTTTTAGTTTTATTTATTCGAACAGTTCTACTGTCGAATTCAAAACTGGTACACGCTGCCGTTCTATTTTGCCTATATTTGTGGGCATATTCAGTAGTGTTCTAGTTCTAGATGCATAATTTATGTCAGTTACAAAATTTAAATCTTGATATTATAACAAGAAAAACTGGCAGCCCCAGCAGTGTTTTACCCGTGTTTCAAATATAGAAAATAATAAGGAGTGTATCGAAAATAACCTATCCACATACATTTGTGTTGTACGCAAATATTTGTGATGGTTTTTTATGCTCAGATCATAGTATGCAGTGCGTTTGGCTGTCAGCTTTCGTTTGCTTACTTGTTTGTGCGGGTGAAATTCTGCATTTTCAAAATTTCGCTTATTGAAAAGGGAGTGAAAATTAAGGTTCTGGACACATGGCTAAGTGAGAAAGGTATTACTATGCGAAAATTGGCGAAGCGGTTTGGAATTCATCATGCCAGTGTTAAAACCATCATTAATAAGTTTAGGGGCAATTCGTGCTCGCATCTCATCAGACGCAGTCGACAATTGCTTACGGTCGAGTCGATAGAAACAAAGACAATACAGTGTAGTGAACAATAGAGTGTACGAAATGGGCAAATACGATTTAACAAAGCCTGAAAGTTGGCCTACAAGGCCAAATTCAATTTGTATTGATTTCAAGCGCTGCAAAGTTAGACCAGCAGCAACCGAAATTGAAATCTTGCTTAAGGAACGAATGCATCTTAACGTTAATGATGTAAGTGAGATTCAATTCAACAAGGCGTCTAACTCTGTGTACATTATGTTCAAACGTGAAAAAGATGCAATGGCATTTGCTTCGATTAATAAAGGGATGCACAGTATTGATCATGACAATGTTGAATATAAAAACCCTGTGTACATGGTGGACAATGCCAGAGAAGTACGCGTGCATGATCTTCCCCCGCAGACCAGCGATGGGTATGTTCGGAAGAGTATGTCGCAGTACGGTGAAGTTCTTTCCATCGAAAGAAAAGTATGGCGGAATTTTTTTCCGGGTATCCGGAATGGCGTGCGAGTGGTACGTATGCAACTACGTAAAGCAATTCCATCTTACATCATTTGTGATCAAGACGGGATACATCCGTGTAAAACGCTGATTACGTATGAAAATCAACTGGTTACATGTCAGTTTTGTGAACAACCTGCACACTACGGCAAACCTTGCACTGAAACTGCAAAAAGGATATCTTCAAACAAAAATAAGGACAACTAACAACCAACCCAAGAATGCGAATTACAATGAAAACGAAGAAAAAACGGAAACCAACAACGATACCACCGATGCGGCAATGGAGGACGAGACGAGCCACGAACAAAGTGCCCCTCACTCATCGCAAGATAAAAATGGAAGCTCCTCCCCCCCCCCCTAGAAAAAGGGTAACAACGAGATCCAACGGTAAAAAAAATAGTTTATCTAATAAAAACATGGTTCATTCGGCCACGTAAAGCTTGTACGCAAATTGGCCTGAATAAAAAAATTTTATAAAAAAAAAAGTTTAGGGAACAATATTCTTTGGATGAGGTACCAGGAAGAGGCAGAAAACCCGGTTCTTTCAACCCGAAACTGGACAAGAAAGTGGTATCTCTAATCATGAAGAACAAATCAATGTCAACACGTGATTTGGCCAAAAAAGCAGGAACGAGTGTCGGAATTATCCAGCGTATCAAAAAACCTACAAGAAGCAGAAAATCTCGAAACAAAGTGTAGAACAGAAGAAGCGAGCAGCAACAAGGGCCCGGAAATTGTATTCGCGTATTTTGCAGTGTCCAGATGCATGCGTTTTGATGGACGATGAGACGTATGTAGAGGAAGACTCAAAAACCCTTCCAGGTCCACAATACTTTATTGTCGTCGTTGAGGAGGATGTGAGCGATGCGGACAGGTCGATTCAAGTGGAGAAATTCGGTCGAAAGGTACTGGAATGGCAAGCAATATGTTCCTGTGGTTTAAAGTCAACCATTTTTCACTTTACCGGAGCTATAAATGCAGAAATCTATCGATCTGAGTGTCTCCGAGAGACATTGCTGCCTTTATGTAAGAAGCATAGTACACTCCACTGTTTTGGCCGGATTTAGCGTCGGCTCACTATGTCAAAACCACTCTCAATTGGCTTGCGGAATAGGGTATAAATTTCATTGAGAAAAATATCAATCCACCAAATTGCCCTTAGCTTCGATCCATCGATCGTTACTGGGCAATCGTGAAGAGGGTATTCAAGAAGACTGGTAAGGCAGCTGGGAACATGCATGAGTTCAAAAAAATTTGGGCTCATTCGTCCGAAAAATGCGATGCAATACTTGTCCGGAAATTGATGAAGAGCGTTTGATCAAAAGTTCGAGAATTCGTGAAGGAATAACTTAAATTTCATCCGGTTTTCATTATGCTCAAGTTTAACCTCGTACAATAAAGAATCAATTTTTAGTTTGAATAAAATATCGTTTTTTATCATAATTTGAATGCAAAATTTGTGAATAGCTTATTATTATAGTTTTAAAGTTGACAGATAAACTGTTCGAATAAGTAAAACTAAAACTGCATGCTGGAGATACGTTTGTTCCAGTTTCAGTTCTATTATAAATCTTCCATATGAAACTTCCAGCTGCTGAATTTGCTCTGAGGGCATGTGCAGGAGTGTTCCAGTTCAAGATGCATAATTTATGACAGTTTTCAAATTCGAATCTGAAAATTATAACAAGAAAAACTGCCAGCCCCAGCTAGAACTAGAACAATCAACAAACATCTTTTTATCAAGTCAATTGACTAAACTTTTTCCAAGAAGGAGCGTATTTTTGATTCTAAATAGATAATAATATTCTATATGACTATCAATATTAACAGAAGGCGCCTTTTTTATGTGAATATGCCTTACTTTTCTATGGGATGCCTTTTCAAAATTCACTCTGGACAAGACTGGGCAGAAAAACTTAATCGTGAATATCTCTTGTTGTATTTAACGCAGCAACATAATTTTTTCTCCGTATTGTAGGATATTTGGTCAGCAATTTATGACAAAATTTTCAGTAGTATGCTATAACCACAAATAACTCCAAATGAAAGTGTTCTAAAATGTTTGGTATGAACGAGCATTAAGGTCTGAGGACAGAGGGTCGCGTGTTGAATTTTAAATCGTGGCTCGCTCAATTCCCTTTGCGCATAGTATTTCTCTTGTACTCTCTCGTATATGAGCAAACTGTACCGGGTTACCAGCATACATGTTATTATTTTGATGAGAAATTTTATCACATAAATCTATCGTATGGGTTGAACATTACATAGATTCCAATGAACAATGAAAAAATATTGAGAAACAAACAATGTGTTTATATACAATGAAGCGTCTGTGTGTTTGGCAGCCTTGTCGAGCCAATTTTATTTCTCTCTCCTTTTTCAGAATGCTATCAGGAAACCAAAGCGAAAAAAATGGCGGATGCATTGAAATTGACTTTGTTTCACAGAAAAATACAAGACTTTATTTTTATCGCGATAACATATATGTTTTTATGTACTCATCGCATCTAAACGAAATTATCTAGACTTTGTCACGGTAGATTTATAATACAAGCCTTAAAAGCCGAGATATTCGATGAACAAGCAGAGGTATGCATTTCCGAGCGTTCCATTTTTCTGCAGTTCTTCAGTTAGAAAAAAATACAACACGACCGCTAAACTCAATGAATCGTTCTGAAAATTTCACAGAATATTCTCAACTAAATTGTCAGGTGGGTTTTTCTACATTCTGCTCCGTTTCCAAGAAAATTTAATTTGAAACGGGAAAATTGCAAAAAACCTACCACTTTACGGTACTGTCTTCAGGACTTAAGGTGAAATTCAAATTAAGGTGCTAAATCTTCAACCTAGCTAAATTTGTATTTTCGAAACGGGTTTGACAAGTTAGTTATTGAAATAATGTCATAATAATTCTAAACTTAGCCCGTTGTGAATTTTTCAATTTATGATAGAATTCGAACAATGCATTTTTTATGTAATCGGTCTTGTTCCCTACACAGTTCTGCTCTGGCGTGTTCCGCCTTATATTAGCACCGTTTAAATTATGGAAGTGAAATAAAGTTTACAAAATTCACACAATCGATCAACCAGTAAGTGCAATTATCGATATTCGGAAGCGTAGAAAAAGCGTGGCACTTTTATTCGCATTTACGTCATTCAGTGATGTCTCTGACATTACCCACCCGCTTTTATTTTCGTGAAATACATTTTAGACCATATAAAGACTGTCCCAGAAAGTATGGACGCACTTTGATTTCGCTGTAAATAACTCACAAGTGTTAGATATCCAAATTTTATTCGATATACTGATAATATTAGACTATAACAACAGAATATTATTCTCAACATTTGCTACTTAGCCATTGTAGACTAGCTGGCGCACTTTCTTGCATACGTTCCTCATTAAATTCCGTACAGACTTCTTGGCGACAAGTTTTGACACTTTTTTCCAATCTTTTTCGAACTGTTAAATGGTTTCGGCTGCCGAGACATGTTAATGCCCAAAATTCCTCAATTGGTCGAAGTTGTGGGCAATTTGGTGGATTCATGTCTTTAGGGACGAAAGTGGCATTTTTGGTAGTATACCATTCTACCGTTGATTTCGGGTAGTGGCAAAAAGCAAGATCTGGCCAGAAGACTACAGGATCCGTATGGTTTCGAATCATGGGTAGAAGTCGTTTTTGTAAACATTCCTTGATGTATATTTCGCTGTTCATTGAAGCAGTGGTGATGACGGGTTTCGAAATCTTACCGCATCGATGATCGAGTCTCACGTAGGTTTCGTCGTCCATGATTATGCAGCTCAAATTTCCAGCAAGAATAGTATTGTACAGCATTCGAACCCTCGGCCTGATCGATGCTTCTTGTTTCGGACTACGTTTTGGTTGTTTCTGTTTCTTATAGGTTCGAAGATTCAAACGTTCTTTAGCACGAAGAACATTTGACTTCGAAGTGCCCACTTTTTTGGCCACATCCCGAACTGAAACCTCCTTCTTTTGCTCGAATGCCTTCAGTATACGTTTATCCAACTGAGGGTTAGCAGGACCTTTTTTTTCGACCCGTTTTCGGTTTATCATCATTTTTGCTATCTTTCTCAGCGACAGTCCGCGTTCTGTGCACCATTTGTACACAATTTTTCGACGTTATTCTGCTGAAAGTCCACGCATTTTGAAACAAACTAATGAAAATGAATAAAAAAAACTGCACAAGTGGTTAGAGAAGAGTGTAAACAACAGGACGCAGCCATAAAAAATGACCGATTCTGAACCATTGCGAAATGGCAGCGGGTTTTGGTTGCGTACATACTTTCTGGGACAGTCTTTGAATGCCGACTGTCAAAATTAGTTCAAAGTGGGAATGTTACCCTTTAACTTGGTTTTGTCGTGTGCCGTACCATTGTAAATAAAATAGATATTTTTTTAAACTATTAGTTTGTGCCAACTGTTGACGTAGGACTACACAGCCGTTTTCGAAATCGCGTATTCAATAGAATTCCCAGAACCAAAAATATCTGAAATAAGGTATAAATTGTTTTAATTGATAGTAACATATCAAGTATATTGTATCAAAATTTCGATTATAAGGTAACGAGTATTTCAACACCTGTCGGATTTTAATACCTACCTGACACGAGCACTCTATTATTACCTGTTATATAATTCATTCTCTGTATAAAGCATAAGCTTACTACCCAGTTCTATTTATAACAATTTCAACGCAAGTACCAACGTATATTTTGTTAGTATACAGTATAAATTCGCTTATGAACGTTTCATAGCAGACATATAGTACACAAAATTTTAAAGCGTATTCCCCACAATTCACGTTTTTAAAGTCGGTACCCTTCATAACATCATAACTACTGCACTGATCCTTTTTGAACAAAATTTCTGTACAAAATTTTCGAAATAACGCAGGAAAATTTTGTCAAATTTGTTAGTATTTGTATTTTACAATAATAAATTGACCGAAATTTATCGCAAAAAAAAAACACAAATTTCACTTCAAAGAGTTTCAAAAAAGTGAAAAACTGAAATTTTGAAGGACTCTTCCAGCGTTACGTAGAGAAATCTATTATCTTACTAATAAATATTGATTTTATTATTTCAAGGGAGGTCACGGCAATTTTTCTTTGATATGTCAATGATGTTAATAATAAAAAACTAAATTATTGTCCAGTGAACGACAAAAGCGAAACAGTACCCTTTCATTCATTTTCGGTTTTCAGTGAAAATATTCGATCGAAGCGATAATGACAAAGAACGATTCACAGTGAGTTTTGTCTTTTGGAGCTCATATTTATAGGGTAAGGGCTCCCTATTTCATCTCATTTGTAATAACGTCGCCTCAAAACCCCGATTTAGCCACCAAAATCTCTACAACTTTTTCATATTACTGCTTCATTCGCCTTGCTCCACGTTAAGAATTGATTCACATTTCTTGAAAATTTAACTAATATTCATGAAATAGCTAGAAACACTTATGATGTGTTCACTACTCTACTCCTAATTTCATCTCAATGGATTTTTATCCATCCTATCGTTGGTCCTTTACTCATCCTATAAATTAGTAATAGCGACAGCAATCAAAACAATATATTCCACTATTACACTCTCAGGTTCAAAATGTCAGATTTCTTCTTAAAAACGACCAAATGCCAACTATGAGGCAACGCATGATATTTTTAGAACCAGTTTGAAATCATTTCAACGTTCAAAAAATTTCCGGTCGTTCCCGTTACCTTTCGCTTTAAATTTAAAATTTTATTTCAAAGTTAATTTGGTGAACTTGAAATAAAACCAAAAACGGAATTGTTACTATTTAGGCATTAGCCCTCCTTAAAACAAAATGCAGAACCAGAGATGCCATTTATACAGATTGATCCATATTGTATAGATTTTTGCGTTTGCATACTGATTTAAATCAATGTACAGATTTTATACAGATTTCCTAAATTTAATACAGATTTGTACAGATTCATAAAAAAGTGAGTAGTAAAAAAATAGACTTTTTTCTCTGAGTATCTATTAGTATTTGATTGCAGTGATTCTTTAAAAGTTTATTAATCAACGGACAAATCACATGTTAAAGTGGAAATCTTTTATGCAGATAATTGATTATGATTAACACGATTATATTAGTGAAAGCAGTAGAGCAGATATAGACTTTCTATGCAAAGAAATACATATTTTCTATGAAAATATCTGGCATCTCTGCGCACAGCCGATGAAACACACACACTTCACAGCGTTATGTTGACGTATAGCGGAATGAAACCAGTGCTACTAGATTTGCCACAATACATAGTTATTTCAATAGTATTGAACACGCTCTTTCTGGTAATATTCGATGCCGAAACAGTTTTATTGAAATATTAATGTCAATAAAACAATTAAACTAATGTTACGGATACCAAAAACATACTTTTTGATGATAATTTGAAGAAGAAAAATAATTTTTGTTTTGTAACATTATGAGACAACTTGGCAACTTTGCGAAACCAAATGAGATGAACACAAAGCGCAATCAAGTGAACAAAGTGCAAAACTTTCATCTCATATTTTTGAAGACTTTTATTGCCTTTCGGGTTATTTTTGAAGTTTTTAATCGTTATCTAAACTAGTGGCAAGTGAACATTACTAATTATGAAGTCATCCAGCATTCAATAGAAGTGTAATTGTGCGAAATAGTGATCATGTTTTGAGACGAATCGATTAGAAGATAATCAGAAACATGACGAGCTGTAAATCTTGAGACGAAAATGTGTCCTAAATTGAAAAGTGAGTTTATTTTAAATGGAAAAAACGATCACCGAAGAATTTAAAACCATTACTTTCAATGGGAAAGTGTGACAATAGCTTTTATAATCATTTTAAAACATTTCACAGTTTGGTTCAGGTAGGTTGGAAAATATTATTCATGTTCAAAGTAATGAGGTGACGGGATGAGATGGAAATAGGAGGGTCAGATGAAATAGGGAGCCGTTACCCTAGTAGTTTTGATTTTCACAGAGTTTCCGCCAGATGATATTTTGGTTTCGCTTTGTCGTAGGAAAACGGGTGACGTTGGCATTGATACTCTCTTCAGTTGAAATGAATGATGAAAATGCCTCGTCTCTCTTCGTTTGTTTTAAATACGATCATTTGCGAATGAAACAGTAAACAATTGGAGATTATGCTGTCGGATTGGATTCTTTCGTTGAAAATACGTAACAATTATATCTCGAACGATTATATCTCTGGAATCAGAGTTCGTTATGTGTCTTCCGAACTTGTTCAATCGATTAATACTAGCTTTCAAATTAGCCCTTGACTGAAATTTTCATTCATAAACCTTTTAAAGTAGATAAATGGCCTAATCATTTCATTAAAACGAGCCTAAAATTTCCCAAATTTGCCATCCTCAAGGAGTCTTTTTCGGGTAGAAAAAGCATGATCTGTCTGATACTTTATTAATAACCGAATAGTAGCTTTCCAACGAGCTTCAGGTTATTCAGGGTTTAGCCTTATTTTGTGCTTAGGTTACATAACAGTTTTAAGTTTTCTTTACATTTCGTCCTTGACTCACCAAAACATAGCAGTTTATGTAGAACTGTTTTGCCACCCAGCTGTAATAGTCGGTCAGTAATAGTCGAAAACACGTTTTCGTTCGGCACGTCATTATAATTTTTATATTTTCAGCTGACGAAATAGAACACTGTTCGCTATTAATCAAAGTTTCAATCAAATATAATTGGAAATATGTGACTTGATACATTCAAATCGAAACATAGAAACATTTCCAATCAAATGGTGAAATAATAATATTTGCTACAAAATTGATTGAACTGTAAGTGTTCAAAATCTGGCCACATTTCTATGTATATTTTCCATGAGTTTCTAATTGGCACCCCTATAAAGAAAATAAATATGTGTTCCACATTAAAACAAAGTATGTGAAGTAGCTTTTTGTAACAAAGTCTACATGTACAGAAAGTTTCATTAAAACCTGAGAAAGTGTTATCCACTGCGAATATGATTTGGCGTGAAATTCGTCTATTTGAATAGCAAATGAAATGAATTATCACACTTATCACTCGAGAAGAGGTGATTTTTTTCCTTTTCAAATTACATTTGAATTATTTTTACCATTTATGAACAACAAAAACTATTTTCATTCGACACAACGTTTCAGCTATGCTTCAAGTTGAATTACAAAGTTGCATTGTACGTTCATTTTGAACTGCTCATCCTTGAAGAGTTAAAGACGAAACTTGAAGAATTTTTCCAGCACCTTTGTCCTGCTACAGTTTGCACTTACCTTTCAAAGATGTGGTGAGAATTTTTATTTATCTATCAGGAATCAGGAATCAGAACAAATTGGCTCAAATGGCACGTTCCCCTTGATATTTGGAGATTTGTGCCTTGCCATCAATTTGTTTTTAGCATCATTTTCCCGATATATAAGAGGGAAGGATTGAAAGGAAATGGTAAGGGTTGGACTAGGAGGATGGGAAAAATTGACGACACAAAAACACATAAAAGCAGAAGTAAATTCTGCACCCCTAAGGGATGCTGAACAATCTGCTGAGGATCACATTTAGTGGAAGCAGAAGGAAATTCTGAACCTCTACGAGGTCCCGAACAGTCTGCTGTTAATAAAACCTCCAACCCCCGAGAGGATTCAGAGATCTCACAAAAGCGACACCACTCTGCACTCCCGGAAGAATGCAGAACGACTCGCAGTATGTACGAGCAGAAGTAAATTCGGCACCCCCCAAAGGATGCCAAACAATCTGCCAAACCCTATTTAAGGTGAATACAGAAGGGATTTATTCACTCCAGGAAGAACGATGAACCCTTCTGACTATAGCTCCTTACCACATTGGGTGAGAAACGAGAGAATATCCTTCAATTTTAGCTCCGCATACACAGACTCAACCATGTATGGAGAACCAAAAACCCGGATACGTAGCTGCGTCAATGCGGGACAGTTACATATCAGATGATATGAAGTACCATAATCGCATTCACACAAATCACACGAACAACACTCAGCACGCTGAACAGTAGCCATGTGACAATTGAGCCCGCAATGTCCAGTCAGAGCTCTGACCAGAATACCTCAATGATACCTGGTAAAATGCAGTAGACACTTTGGCATTTTCAGATCCAAATCTGGTAGAAATGCCTCCGTCTGAGCGCAAGTTTGCAAGCCGCGCCAGCAGTTGGCATGTTTGGATGCAGCCCAAGAACGTATCCTGTGCTTTATCCAACTAGTCGAAAGTGGTAAAGCCGGTTCAGGACCAACGAAATCATTCGTTCAACCAGCTCTAGCCAACTCATCAGCCCATTCATTTCCAGTAATACCAGAATGGCCGGGTACCCATACGAAGTAAACAGCATTTGAAATGCTGAGGTCTTCAATTTGAGTTCGACATGCGATCACCAGATTCGACCGCGAGTCATTCGAACTGAGTGCCTTTAAGGCTGCCTGACTGTCGGAACAAAAATAAATACGTCCACCACAGATCCTCTGCTGAAGTGCCGATTGTACTCCACACAGAATTGCGTAGATTTCTGCTTGGAACACAGTACAGTATCTACCAAGTGAATGAGACTGCTCCAGCCTCATTTCACGACAGTAGACACCAGCACCAGCACGACCATTCAACAGAGAACCGTCCGTATAACAAACTATGTGTTCATCAAGTTGTTCCAGACAACCAGACAACCATTTCTAACGAAGAGGATAGCTCACATTGAATGTTTTAGAAGGAAAACTGCATGTGAGAGTTAGGTCACTAGGAGCGAGTAAATACTCATCCCACGTAACCATTTAAGACCACAAGCGAGTGTGACTGGTAGCATAATCTAATGGGTTACTGTTCCAAAGCCCTGTAACCCTAAGACGGTATGCACAAGATAATGCTTCTTGTTTTAGGAACACATGTAGTGGTTTAATGCACAGTAGCGCCTCTAGAGCAGCAGTAGGAGTTGTCGTGAATGCTCCTGTCATCGCCATTAGGACCATCCTTTGGAGATGATTTAGCTTTGACTGAACTGTCGCGACTTCTCCTTTCTGCCACCATACAAGACATCCATATGCTAAAATTGGTCTAACGATAGTTGTATAGATCCAATGAATATATCTGGGTTTGAATCCCCATGATTTTCCAAAAGCTCGTCTGCATTGGCCGAAAGCCATGCAAGCTGCTCTTTTAATCCTGAAATCAATTTGAGCAGACCAATTCAGTTTTGAGTCAAGAATAACCCCGACGTATTTAACTTGATCGACCACAGTGACCTCTGAACCAAAGAACTGCAACGGACGAGCTCCTGTAATCATCCTACGATGAGTGAAAAGCACCATTGATGTTTTACCCGGATTTACAGATAATCCAACCTGACAACACCATTGTTCAACAGATCGCAGGGCTTGCTGCATTAAATCAAAGAGAGTGTTAATGCTTATACCGGTCATCAATATATGATAATCGTCGGCAAAACCATAAGTCGGAAATCCAAGGTTATTAAGTTTCCTTAACAAACTATCAGCGACTAGGTTCCAAAAAAGTGGAGATAGTACACCACCTTGAGGACACCCACAGACACTCAGCTTTCTAATCTCTGGCCTGCCGAAGCGATGATCAAAGAAGTTGATTGCTAAGCATTGCGTGTATCCAGTAAGGGAAAACCCCAAGATATTCCGTTCACGACTGCATTATTTAACCTCCTGCAGCCATCCAGCCATCGGCACGGAAATACACCTTGACTTAGGAGATCCTATTTTTGTGGCCTTTTACGACATGGAACAGGAAACCAGTGGATCAAATCTTGGTAAAAAATAATTCCGCCGGATGCCACACGGCTTACCTGTTTGGTGGACTTATACCACCGGTACAGGTGGACCGTAGCGTTATTCTTAGCCAGTTGGGAAACCGCTACCGACACTACACGGCTTTCTAGGCTGCTCAGAGAGGGAAGTTAACATTGATGGTCAACTTCCACTGTTCGCTATTAATCAAAGTTTCAATCAAATATAATTGGAAATATGTGACTTGATACATTCAAATCGAAACATAGAAACATTTCCAATCAAATGGTGAAATAATAATATTTGCTACAAAATTGATTGAACTGTAAGTGTTCAAAATCTGTCCACATTTCTATGTATATTTTCCATGAGTTTCTAATTGGCACCCCTATAAAGAAAATAAATATGTGTTCCACATTAAAACAAAGTATGTGAAGTGGCTTTTTGTAACAAAGTCTACATGTACAGAAAGTTTCATTAAAACCTGAGAAAGTGTTATCCACTGCGAATATGATTTGGCGTGAAATTCGTCTATTTGAATAGCAAATGAAATGAATTATCACACTTATCACTCGAGAAGAGGTGATTTTTTTCCTTTTCAAATTACATTTGAATTATTTTTACCATTTATGAACAACAAAAACTATTTTCATTCGACACAACGTTTCAGTTATGCTTCAAGTTGAATTACAAAGTTGCATTGTACGTTCATTTTGAACTGCTCATCCTTGAAGAGTTGAAGACGAAACTTGAAGAATTTTTCCAGCACCTTTGTCCTGCTACAGTTTGCACTTACCTTTCAAAGATGTGGTGAGAATTTTTATTTATCTAACGGCTGAACCACAGTGTATAGTTGGGACACGGAGGTCATGAAAATCCAGAAGCTATAATCACGCAGTCTGTAGACGAAAGAACTTTTTTCTGCAACAGAAACTTTACGTCTGCTTAGCGGTTGATGTTGAACTTCTACGTGGCTATCAAATACTGCTGGAAAAGCCTTTGCGAAAATAGCAATTACCTAGAATTATTATCTAAATTTACCCAAAATGTTCTCCGTGTTTTAATTTTTATCGATCCGCAAGACCGAACCATGATTGACAAATTAAAAACATATTTTATTACAGTTTCTATTTTGAAGCAAAATCTAGCCCAATATACAACTGTCAATTCGTTTGAAGTTTGGCTTGAATCACCCTTTAAGAATAACTGATAAAGTGGAATGACAACATTTGATGTAGTGAAATGTGATACACATTTGTACTCAAACACGCTCATTTATTTGTTGTGTATTTATTACCAATAATCATGTATTTCATTCTTACTCTTAACTCAGTATCGTTAATTTAACAGTAACAATCTGTATTAAATTTCGGTAAATTCCTCCTGATGGTGCTGTTTGTACGGTTTTTCTGAATTTTCATTTCAATAAGGGAGGTATTTGGATAGATATTAGTTGTACGACTTTTCAAATCATCGCTAATGTCTCGAACGAGCGTGTGCACACATACTACGTATCTATTGAACGTTGTTTATTTTTTGATCTTCGTTTTTCTTTTAATGTGCAACAGATCATTTTAGTAACTCTCATTTCATGAGAGTTAGAGAGAGATAGACGCTACAAACTACACGCGCAAATGGTATGTTCTAAGTTTTCCAGCTTAGTATAGTTACGAAGGATGTTTATTGTGGGTGACGGAAGTTCTTGCCAGCGAACTTGGCGTCGGCACCGAGCTCCTCTTCGATGCGCAGAATCTGGTTGTACTTAGCGAGACGCTCCGATCGGCACGGAGCACCGGTCTTGATTTGTCCAGTGCTCAGACCAACGACCAGATCGGCAATGAAGGTATCCTCGGTTTCACCGGAACGATGCGACACCATGGTTCCCCATCCGTTCTTCTTGGCCAGCAAGTGTGCATTGATAGACTCGGTCACGGAACCGATTTGGTTGACCTTCAGCAGCAAACAGTTGCAAGCCTTCTTCTCCACGGCAGTGGCAATACGCTTCGGGTTGGTCACAGTCAAATCGTCACCCACGATTTGAATGCTGGTGTTGGCGGTGATCTTGGACCAGGCATCCCAGTGATCCTGGTCGAAGGGATCCTCAATACTGACGATCGGGAAACCCTTGATGAAGCCCTGGTACAGTTCCTCCAGGGAGTCCGGAGTTAGCCAAGCGCTCTTGTCCGAGTTGGGGTTCTTGAAGTCCAGATCGTACTTTCCGTCCTTGTGAAACTCGGAAGCAGCAACATCCATACCAATTTCAACCTTTCCGGTATATCCAGCCTTTGCGATAGCATCCTGAATCAGATTCAACGCTTCTTTGTTCTCCAGAATGTTGGGGGCGAAACCACCCTCATCACCGACGGCGGTAGCATCCAGACCGAACTTGGCCTTGATGACGTTCTTCAAATGGTGATACACCTCGGTACCGATTTTCATAGCTTCCGTGAACGACGAAGCACCGGTCGGCAGAATCATGAACTCCTGCATGGCCAGCTTGTTACCGGCGTGACTGCCACCGTTGATGACGTTGAAGGCCGGCACGGGCAGGATAATGTTACCATTTCCAGACAGTTCGGCGATGTGTTTGTACAGAGGAATACCTTTCTTAGCTGCTCCAGCCTTACAGACGGCCAGCGAGACACCGAGGATGGCATTTGCGCCCAGCTTGGACTTGTTCTCTGTACCATCCAACTTCAGCATCAACTCATCAAGCTAAAAAGAGGGAAAAAAATGTTCATCCGTCAATAGCTACCGGCATTTGCGATTGCGACAAACAAACAAAAAGTCGCGATGTCATCGACATCTAATTGCGCAATCACAGGACAGAGAAAGTAAAAATAACCTTCCGACCGGAGCCGGCGGAAAGTCTATTATTAGGACGCACGCGAACGAACCTGATCGCCAATCAGTAGTCAATAGATTACAATTGCTTCACTACTTAGGAATGCTTACCTCCTTCTGCTGGGTAACGCAGAGACCCGATGACATGACCGCCGGAGCGATCACTTTGTTGATGTTATCAACAGCCTTCAAGACGCCCTTTCCGTGCCAGTCGGCCTTGACGTTGTCGCGCAGTTCCAGTGCCTCGTGGACACCGGTCGAAGCACCCGACGGTACGGCAGCCCGGAACAGACCCAGATCGGTGATCAGATCGACCTCGACGGTTGGGTTACCACGCGAGTCGAAGATCTGACGGGCCTTAATACTCTTGAATGGCATCTTGGATCTGAAAAGTGACGAGGAGAAAAAAACAACAACGTCAGTAACTGATCAGTCTTATCAGTAATGTTGACGCTCTTATATTTGATGAAAGTTCTGTTAGTTTTGTTTTTTTTTCGTGGTAGCTCTATCTACGTCAGTATGGTTTTTGCTTACATAATACTGCGAATCATTAGTTGATTGGTGGCCAGTAATTTTCCGGTTTACGTTTTATCAGCAACAGCAGGTCAAGTGCAATGATGTATTTTGCTTGTGGCTGACAACTTGATTAATCTATGTTATGACACGATTCTCCTACGATTGATCGATTCTATCAAGTGTTAATATGTCGAAAATTTATAAACAAGTGCGCTTTGCCACGCTGGCTATGAAATTTTACGTTAAATACGAAAAGTATTTCATTGCACTAAGTCATGGTTGTCAGGTGTGCCAGTTATTTTTAAGAAATTTTTTGAATAAAAATACAGGTAACTTTATTCAAAGCTAGGGACTTTTGTTCGATCTTTCCTCCTTCTAACGAATACTACCTCGAAAGACCAGTTAATCTTTTGAAGCGATCCAGTCGTACAACTATAACTAATGAAGTGCTACTCAAAGAAAGCAAACGATAAACGGATGGGGCCAAGTCGAAGGAATAAGGCGCGTTGGGCAAAAGATCCCATCTGAGCTCAGAAATGATGCTCTTGTCGCCTTTGGCTGTGTGTGCTGCAATTTGACTTTCTCATGTCTTTAGCAGAATTCTGGTCGTTTTTTTAGCAATGCTTGATTTAATTTCATCATCTGACGTCGATAAAGATTAGTATTTGCAGTATCCCCTGGTTTGAGATGCTTGTGGTCCGAGTCACCTTTGATCCCACGAAATGCACAGCATCGTTTTCTTATCGAAGCTGTGGGCTTTTCTTATCGAAGCTTTCTGCGCTTGAAATTCTCAAAGTAAATTTATTTCCCATCTTTCGCCACGATCCGGAGAAGGAAACCCTTTTTGTCATGGCGAGAAAATTTCACAAATTTCACTGAACGTTTTTCACTGTCTATCATTCAGCTCATGAGGAAACCATTTTTTCACCTTCTGACTCTTTCGCATGACGAGTAGATGATCAGAATGGGCTTGGCAACTAATGTTTAACTCTCCCGCCGTTTGTTTTGTCGTGAATACGACTTACTTTACTATGGGGCGCCTTTTCAAAACTTACCCTCTGAGAGAGTGATAAGTTTTTGATCGTGAATATCTCTTGTTGTATCTAACATATCAACATAATTATTGCTACATTCCATCGGAAATATAATCACAATTTTATGATAAAAATTTCAGTTGTGTGACACAATTTCAAAATTTTTCAAAATTAAACTTTTCTGAAATGTTTGGTATAAACGAGTATCAAAGAGGATAATTCATGAGGCACGTTTACCTTTCTCGTATTTCTAAAGCTCATAGCTCAGTGATCTGTGAAAGGATTTATATAATCTATCAATAGAATCGAAATTTTTCCAACTTAAACGTGTATAGCACCAGCATTGAAGTATTTCAATAGTACACTATTGAAAAACCTGTCTCATTTGACCCATGTCAACACCAGCCAATCAGAACGCGTTTTGAGAAAGAGAACAAAATATCTGCTGCTGTTCAACAAATCGTTCGAGGAAAATGTTCCGAACAGTGCTTAATATCGTAGTGAGTTCCACAATTTGGTCCTTCTAAAAGGCAGGAATGAATCCCGTACAGCATCCTGATAGTTTCTTTCAATGAAATGCAAATCCGAAATAAAATAATCGAAATTAAAATTCTGCATGCGGCTATTTTTATAGCCGTTAGGACCGCCCAAACAAACAAAATCACGTAGAAAGAAACCCCTTAACAAAAATTGGATCAGTTTGGATTCTATCGCCGCTGCGAGCAGATGTATTGTGTGTCGTTTGCAAAGCTAGTTTCACTTCCGACAAGAGCGATTACGTCACAGCTGCTAGTCGTTTGCATTCGTGAAAAAACAACGACGAGAGGACAACGGTGGGGAACATCACACAAAATCAGCCGTTCTAATGGCTCTAAAAGTTTTCTAAAGAACTATTAGGATTTCTTCTTAACAAATCGAAGGTAAATATCTTCAGCTCTAGTGCAAATCTAGAACAGTTTGATTAGATTTGTGCACTTTTCGCTGTGTGAATTTTACAGTACAGGGTCCGGCACTCGAAGTGTAACCAATTAAAAAGGCCATAAAATCAGTTTGGAAAATTACTTTTACTTAATTCAAAGTACAAAATGTGTAAAAATAATACAAAATTCAGAATCAATTCACTTTTGCTCGATATGACCACATTTTGCCTTGACTTGATGACTTGAGAGAGCGAAGGAGTTGCTTCGTTTGCACGAATGTGACTTGCAGGTATTTTGGCCCACTCGCGGACAATAACTTTTTTCAGCGCCTCGAGACTGGTGTATCTTTTAGTTCGGACTTTGCTCTCCAAAATGGCCCAAAGAGAATAATCCATTGGATTCGCATCTGGTGAATTCGAGAGCCATTGTGTGGACGTGATGAAGTTCGGAACGTTGTTTTTCAGCCATTCTTGGTTCACTCGAGCTTTGTGAGACGGTGCCGAGTCCTGCTGAAACGTCCATGGTCTGCCACCGAAATGTTTGTCTGCCCACGGCTTCAAAGCAACCTCCAGAATACTTTCCCGATAATATGTCGCATTTACCTTGACGCCAGGCTCGATGAAAACGTTTGGAGAGCGCTCATCTGCGGTTACAGCGGCCCAAACCATTATCTGTTGCGGGTGCTGCCTCCTGGTGGCCAATCGATGACTCAAATTCTCGTATGAACGGTCGGTCAAGTAAACCCTATCGTTTTGAGAGTTTACGAATTGCTCAATTGGAAAAATTTTCTCGTCAGAAAATACAATGTTCGGAAATTGACCGCTTTCGGCAAAACGAAGCTACTCCTTCGCTCTCTCAAGTCATCAAGTCAAGGCAAAAGGTGGTCATATCGAGCAAAAGTGAATTGATTCTGAATTTTGTATTATTTTTACACATTTTGTACTTTGAACTAAGTAAAAGTAATTTTCCAAACTGAATTTATGGCCTTTTTAATTGGTTACACTTCGAGTGCCGAACCCTGTAATCGAGATCAAGTCTTCTTTGTTTTTGCGAAAAATGTGAAAAAGGAGAATGCTTGCATAATTCATACAATTGATCAACTAATCGATTTATTCGGAAGTGTTAAGGAACATGTCAGTTGTTTTCGTATTCACGACATCCAGTTATGTCTCTAACATTATCCACCCGCCTTTTTTGAGCTTGAATATTTCGACATTTTCGAGCTGACATATGCGATCTGCAACCCCCACTTTTAATCATGCAAACCAACGTTCACAAGTAAGCTCGGTTGGACCATATTCCCGGTAAACTTCAACGAGAATTCGATGGAATTCAACAGCACTTTTTCCATACAAAGTACTGAATCCGGTCCACACTTCCCGTAAATGCTCTTTACTTGGCAAGTGTTTTGATTTGTTCACTTCACCAACTGTACATGACACTAAAAACTATGATGGTTTTTAAGAATGTGGTGTTATTGCGAAAAAATTACGCAATAATTCTGACGGTAGACTAATCCCCATTTGCCGAGCCATCTCTTGAGATAAAATAATACCGCATTATTGATTAAAACACCTGAAAAAGCATTGGTATTACATTCCTGTAGTGGAATTTGTCCTTCTGTTTCAACAGACTTCGCAGCCGATTCAGAGTGTACAGAACCATTGCATGGCTGGTGCTACGATTCTATTGACACTACGAATCCTTCAGGTCGGGGCTCGAACACACGACAACTGGTTTGTAAGACCAGTGCCTTATGCATTGAACCGCCAACCCGGGACAAAAACACCTGGTATTGTTATTATTTTATTAGTTTCATTTACTTTTACGATGTATACCGGTATGAAGTGAGCGTTAAGATACGTGCTAAAAATGTTGAAATTTGACCCAGCCAGTAATGATTTGTGGAAAGCAATAATTTTGTTATTTCCATTCGAAGAAAAGCGCTGGATTATCAGAAATACCATGCAAAAGATGGTTTAAACAGTTCAAATGTAATGATTTTGATGTAAGAAATGAAGAACGTGGAAAACTATCACAAAAGATTTCAAGACGCCAAATGGCAAGCAATATTGTAATGTTAAATTTTACACCACAAGCAATCTCTGACCGTTTCAAAGCTCCATAAATTTGAAAAATCGGTGCCACATGATTTCAATAAATTGAAATGGAAAACCGGAAAAAACACTTGTGTAAGTTTTCTTCAAAGACACGACAAAATCTTCATTTGCATCGAATTGTTGCTGACGATGAAAAATTAATTTATTTTGAGAATCCTAAATAGAGAAAAATCATGAGTTAATCCGAGACAAACATCAACAACGACTGAAAAACCAGATCGATTCGACAAGAAGGCTCTATGTTTTGTAGAATCGGAAAACTGTAGTGTATTATAAGTTTCAAAAACCTGGTGAAACTGTTCTATTAATTGCTAAAGTTACCAAATGAATCGAAACAAATACCGGCCAGAATAACCGAATCAAATTCGAATGGGCAAGGAATTTTCATTCAGAATTCTAGGCAAAATTCTGTATGAAATCAGATCCCGAATGAATTGCGCCTCAAACCGGTGGTCAGGGTTGTCAAATTTAAACCTGTACTTTTCAGGAGAAAAATCTGTAAATCTGTATCGGGGGATCAAAAATATTCGTTGAAAACGAAACACAACGAAATTCTATCTGTAAAATCAGTATTTCTGCCCTAAAATCTGTAATTTCTATGTACAGAATTTCGGTTATAAATTTAGTCGGTCGTCACATGTTTTCGTCCGTGACGTCAGATAGAATATAGCACCTAGTGTCATATCCTTAAAGGGTCACATAAATAGTGTGGATTTTGCGTCTGCTTCGCGGTTCAAGTTGAACTGTTACGCGGAGATGGCGGAGACGCTTTAAGCACTAATGAGCCGTAGGCGAAACACGAAGAAATCGAAACTAAATAGTGTAAGGGCTCCCTATTTCATCTCATTTGCAAGGACGTCGCCTTCAAACCTCGATTTAGCCACTAAAATCACTATAACTATTTCATATTACTGCTTCATTCGCCTTGCTCCACATTGAGATTTGATTCACATTCCTTGGAAATTAAAATAATGTTCATAAAACAGCAAAAAACACTTATGATGTGTTCACTACTCCGCTCCTAATTTCAACTCAATGGATTTTTATCCATCCTATCGTTGATCCTTTATTCATCCTATAAATTAGCAAAGGCGACAGCAATCAAAACGAAATATTCCACTATTACACTATCAGGTTCAAAATGTCAGAATTCTTCTTGAAAACGGCCTAATGCCAACTATGAGACAATATACGATATTTTTAGAACCAGTTTGAAATCATTTCAACGTTTAAAAATTTTTCAGTCGTTTCTGTTAGCTTTCGCTTTAAATTTAAAATTTTTCTGAAAAGTTAAACTGGTGAACTTTAAATAAAAACAAAACTGTGATTGTTACTATTTATTCATTAGCCTTTCTTAAAACAAAGTGTAGAGCCAGAGATGCCATTTATACAGATTTATATGTATTGTATAGATTTTTGCGTTCGCATACTGGTTTAAATCAAAGTACCGATTTTGTAAAGATTTCCTAAATTTAATACAGATTTGTACAGGTTCATAGAAAGAAAGAAGTAAAAAATTAGACTTTTCTCTCTGAGTATCTGTTAGTATTTGATTGCAGTGATTCTTTAAAAGTTTATTAATCAACGGACAAATCACATGTTAAAGTGGAAATCTTTTATGTAGATAATTGATTATGAACACTGACAAACATTTATATTAAAATTTGGAACCAATTTGAACTATTTGAAGCCAGATATTTTCATATAATATGTATTACGTTGCATAGAAAGTCTATACCTGGTCTATCTGTTTTCACTAATAAAATGATGTTAACAGATTTTATTAGTGAAAACAGATTTAACATCATTTTATTAGTGAAAACAGATAGACCAGATATAGAGTTTCTATGCAACGTAATACATATTTTCTATGAAAATATCTGGCATCTCTGTGCACAGCCGATGAAACACACACACTTCACAGCGTTATGTTGACGTATAGCGGAATGAAACCAGTGCTACTAGATTTGCCACAATGGTTATTTCATTAGTATTTAACACGTTCTTTCTGGTAATATTCGAAGCTGAAACAGTTTTATTGAAATAGTAATATCAATAATATAATTAAACTAATGTCACGGATACCAAAAAACATACTTTTTGATGAGATTTTGAAGAAGAAAAACAATTTTTGTTTTGTAACATTATGAGATAACTTGGCAACTTTGCGAAACCAAATGAGATGAAAACAAAGCGCAATCAAGTGAACTAAGTGAAAAACTTTCATCTCATATTTTTAAAGACTTTTATTGTTTGTCGGGTAGTTTTTGAAGTATTAAATCGTTAATTAAACAAGTAGCAAGTGAACATTACTAATTATGAAGTCATCCAGCATTCAATGGTAGTGTAATTGTGTGGAAAAGTGATCATGTTTTGAGACGAATCGATTAGTAGATATTCAGAAACATGACGAACTGTAAATCTTGAGACGAAAATGTGTCCTAAATTGAAAAGTGAGTTTATTTTAAATGAAAAAACGATCACCGACGAATTTAAAACCATTTCTTTCAATGGAAAAGTGTGACAATAGCTTTTATAATCATTTTAAAACATTTCACAGTTTGGTTCAGGTAGGTTGTAAAATATTATTCATGTTCAAAGTAATGAGGTGAAGGGATGAGATGGAAATAGGAGCTCAGATGAAATAGGGAGCCGTTACCCTATGTACTTTACATACAAACCAAAAACCCCTAAACGTTCAGATTAATCTGTTTACGTGGCAACCCTGCTGGTGGTTCAAAAAACCAATCAGAATTGAGTGAGAAAAAGCTGGCTCACTGTCACGACGACATCTTGATGAGATCAAAATCTGAACTTCAAAATTAGCTGATTGCAATATAAATAAACAATCAGTAACACAATCGTTCCACGGTTTAGCTTGCACGAAATGTTTGGGTCGATTCTCCTCCAATAACATAACTTGTAGTTTATCGAAAATACTACCTTGATCAAAAAGTTCCTTGAATCACCACCATGTGGCGCCCTCAGTCACCCGATTAGATTTTTTATAGTTTTTAGGTTGCCACATCTGTCATTGATATTCTATCAAATTTTCAGCTTGATACCTGGACATTTGTAAAATTTGCGCTGTATTCAGTACATCTGTGATTGTGCGTGTTATCGATTTTGTACAATTTTCAAAATGGAATTGAATTTGCAACAACGGGTTTGCATTCAATTTTGCGTTAAATACGGTTTAAATGGTGCGACGACATTGCAAATGTTAGAAGAGTGTTTCGGCAACGATACTCTGAAGAAAACAGTCGTTTATCAGTGGCATGAATGTTTCAGAAGTGGCCGTGAGTCTGTGAATGATGACGAGAGAAGCGGTAGGCCATTGACATTGAAAACTGACGAAAACATCAACAAAACCAAAAAATGGATAACCGTAGACCGCAAATTGACTATTGAAGAGATGGCAGAGGAGTTGGACATTGCTTTTGCATTCGTTCAAGACATTTTGGTTTATGATTAGGGTCTCAGACGTGTCACTGACAAGCTGGTGCCGAAAGACCTGAATTTCTAGCAAAAAAGGACCACGTTGACGTTGCAAATGACATGATTTTCAAGGGCGACTCTGACCCAGGAATCAGGAATTGGAGTCTTTCATCACCAGTCTGGTGCCAAAACAAAGCTGTGCTTAATCGATGTTACGATCAATACAATCACACTATTCACACTAGGCCGTGAAGTATTCGGATCGGGATCACAACGTGCGGGAATTTATTTGTAGAATATTCTCATCATACCGTGCACTTTCCGTGTCGCTGCCGTTGCTATTAGTAACAAACACAATCGTTGCATTTGATGTTTTTCTGTTCCTCTCGAAAATGACACATTTTTCCAACGAAGAATTAGTCGTAATTGCAATTGCTCTGAATGACGAAGATAATCAGCTATTTAAAAACAAAAAGAAAATTTGGATGCACGAACTTTGGCGAAAAAAAGCAGTTGAGGGTGAATTCACCACCTTATATAAGCAGTTTTTGAATGACGAGATCAAGGAATATTTCCGAATGTCAGAAGCCTGTTTCAACACGCTGTTGAGTAAAATTCATCCGTGTCTTAAATAGCATGACACTACATTCCGATTAGCAGTGACTCTCCGAGAGAGGCTGGCAGTTTGTTTAAGATATTTTCATTGATTTGTTAACAAGATTTCTTTGTAAATGTCAACAAAACTCCAAACAAAAATTGTATAACGATCATTGAGATGACTTATAGTTTGTGTTCGTCTCATGATTTCAGATATTTAGCAACACGAGATACGCAAAAAACCCATAGCATTTAGTTACAGGCTTGGGGCTGTCTACCAGATCGTTCACGAGATATGTCGTGTAATTACCGAAAAATTAATCGACGATGCAATACCGAAACCAACAGAGAAAATGTGGAAGAAGATTGCTAACGATTTTTGTGGAATTTCCCGTTTTGTCTTGGAGCCTTGGATGGAAAGCAGGTGACAATTCAAGTACCTGCCAATAGTAACTTTGAATCAACGCATGCTTTGACCGTGCTTCAGACGTGTGTCGATACAGACACGGGTACGACACGGTCTAGTGAGAATATTCACATGGAGCTGCATTAAACAAATTTGAAGCATAACCCGGACGGGATCCGGTCCAGTCCCGTTCCGGATACGTCACGGCCTAGTGTGAATAGCGCTTTATACGGTTAGCATTCCGCTATAAGGTCCGTTGGCATGCAATAACTTAAATATTGCTGTAGAGCACGTGGTTTGCGATGACGAATCACATAGATCAAGCATACATGTGGAATCTCCAACACAAAACTACTCTTTGTGCGCTAAACGATTTTTTCGACGATCTAGGATTCTTTTGTTCGACGGCCAAACACTTATGCAACTCGTTATGCGTCAAAAACATATCGATGATCTAGCAAGCATGGGTGACTTTTTCAACGGAAAATTCATTTTTCATGCAAGCCTTAGAGCATATTCAGTAGTGTTCTAGTTCTAGATGCATAATTTATGCCAGTTACAAAATTTAAATCTGAATTTTATAACAAGGAAAACTGGCAGCCCAAGCAGTGTTTTACTCGTGTTTCAAATATGCAAAAAATAGAACGGCATCGTAGACCAGTTTTAAATTTGACAGAAGAACTGGTCGAATAAATAAAACTAGAACGGCTTGCTGGGGATACGTTTGTTACAGTTTCTGCTCTATTATAGATCTTCCATATAGAACTTAAATTAATTAAACTAAAACCTAAAGATAATTAACCCATTATGTCCTAGCGTATGAAATTTCAAACGCAAAAATACCTATTTTCAATTTATGTTTGCTGCGGAATTTGACTAGCTACCCGCTTGTGAGGAATTCTGGCAACCGTCAGAAGGCTGGCTGCATTCCGACTGCTGTCAAAATTGTCCAGGCGAAATTGCGTCATTATCTCGCCGTACGTGTTTTATTTATTTCCCTCCTCTTTCTTTTTTCTTTTTTTTATTCGACTTCATTTGATATTCATCAATCCCGCATGTACGTACAAAAAACGATTCTTGAGACGAGGTAAATGAGATTGAAATATGGGTATGTTTGGTAGTGAGAAAGCAATGTTATTGGCAAAAACATTTTTCATGATTAGTATAGGTATATGAAGGGCAATAACTTATTGCCTTTTATATGTATCTTTTATTGAAAAAATTACAAGGATCAGCCCCACACTTTTGAATCCGCAAATGCACGAGAGTCTGCTTAGATTGATCTTTATAAGGAATCAACACCGAACACGCAAACCCAGAATATAGACTCTAATTGTCGTGATTTGTATTTGTTTTGTAGCCGACGAAATTACATCAATAGCCCAAATGTATGCAATTATATGTTTGCATACGCTTGCGATACGGATATCGATATTTAAGCTTCTCTTTGCCAAGCTTGTGTTCAAGTTTTGTATGCAAGCAGTTATTTTTATAGCGTTTCTGTACCATTACTACCATTCTGTGATTTTGGTTGAAGCGATAAACTTTTTCTCATTATCAATCGAGTTCATCTTATATAAATTAATCTTATGCACTCAAAATTTACCCTGGGGTAATTGTCAATTTCATGGGGTAATTGTCAATAACATGGAATTTCATCCGATCTTGCATGACACAAGATCAGAGCATACCAATTAAAGCTTCAAATCGTTTTATCTCTCTTTTTCTTGCTGTCTAGCAACAACCTATCTCTAGCATGCTACGAGTAGGACTGAAACGTTAGCTATAATTTCGCTTCTATTTATTGATTCGCGTACTTCCAACAGCTTGCATCGATTGACCAATCAGAGCGATGCTTTCCCTTTGATATATCGCCTACTCCTTCAAAACCGTCGTCTATGGCAGAGAAATCCGGTATGCCGGAGATTTATTGCAAACAAAATAGGACACTGCTAGCTATTAATCAACATTTCAATGATATACAATTTAAAAAAAACATGGCTATGAACATTCAAATCAATACGTAGAAATATTTCCAATCAAATGGTGACATAATATTAATAATTGATACAAAATTGACTGAGCTGTAATTGTTCAAAACCTGACCACATTTCTACGTGTATTTTTCTTGGGTTTCTAATTTGCACCCCTATATAGAAAACAAAAATGTGTTCCACATTAAAATAAAACCAAGACGCTTAAAATGTAGAACCGATTCAAAACGGTTCCGCCAATCTTGTATGGCAAGCATCCGACAGAAAAGAACCGTTTATAACCGCTAGGCGAAATTCTCTGCCGGAAACGGTTGTTGCATTGTTGCCAGACTTTTGCCGGAATTCAGGTAGAATTCCGACAAAAATGGCTGGCAGACATAGCCAACCGTCTGTCGTGACGTTCCTTACATGAAACTTCTTTATTATTTCATTAAGTCCATTGGAGTTCCAATTTAAATTTTATTTTATGTTAGATTGTTTTCTCTTCCATGAGTTCAACCAATAGCCAGCTATCTTGTATTAAATAAAAGTGATGAACTGATACAAACAAACCTGAAATAGTTATAAGATCATGTACAAAATAAATGTATTTCATTTAATGTAATTTATAATAGCAACTCGCTTGATAAAAACAGTGTTTAGATTCACTAATGAATACCAACATACTAATAGGATATTCGAAATGTATTAGGTTTAAAGTACTGTGTATTGTAGATGCCACGGCGAAGAAAAACTTATGTATATTGCCTATGAAATAAACGTATTTATGAAAAAAAAATAGCCAACCGTCTGGGAGGAAATCTGCCCGCCGCGTACAAGTGGGTATCAGCTTCAACTCTATGCCAGAAGAAAAATTACACTTTCAATTTCTTCGTGTGTTAAAACAGTTGTCATTTTTTTGACATTTTTTAGTGTTTCTACCCTTGTGAAGTTGGTGAAGATCACAACAAAAAAGTAAGCCACATATTTCATTGAATTTGTTGTTTGAATTTACTTTTATTGTTTACATCTTGTGACAAAATGTTGCCAGAAATACAAAAATAGTTATATCCATAACAAAATCCGAAGAAATATGTGAAACATTATAAATTTTTGGGTTAACATTTGAATGTATGAAATTTCATACGGTGGGATGATACGATATTATTTTTTTACAAGAAATATCTTTTGCCAGATGAACCGGAGGAGCTGTACAATTTTCTAATAGATTTAGATGAAGAATCTTTCGAAAATCTATTATCATCTGAAAACCAAATTGATTTCGTTATTGTGCCTCCGAATACAGGATTGGAAAGTGACGTAGATGCAGGAAATAGTGTCACGGATAAGGGTCCTTTAAAGATTTGGCGAACGCGTGAATGTCGAGTGCAAAGTTTTCTGTGAAAAGCAACATCCCCAAAGCACAAGCAAGAAGCAAAAAAATAGACATTGGAAAAAACTTAAATTGACTTGTAATACGAATGCGGCCATTGTTCTTGCTATAAATATAAATGGTCACCGGTTGCAAAAAGGAGATTCACGATTCCATGTAACCATATCCGAAATGTACAAATTTCTAGGCATTTTGCTCGTTTCCGGATAAGTTAAAGTTCCTAGTAAACGTAATTTTTGTGAATCAAAAGATACATACAACATGCTGATTGCTAATACAATGCCGAGGAATAAATTCGATCTCATTTAAAAATATTTGCATTTCAACAACAATTTGCTTGACGTTGGATCTGACAAATTGTACAAAATCAGACTACCTCATCAAGTTCATCCCATACCAAGGTAAATAATTCTAATAAATGTTTCATTTTGATCGTAAGTTTGATGAAAATATTTTGTAGGCAAAACTGATCGCAAGCCTGGGGAACCGTTGGGATACAAAGTTGTAACTGACTTGAGTAATCGAATTATTAAAAACGGAAAATTCATATACATCGACAATTTTTTTACCAGCTTGACTTTATTAGACGATTTTGCAAGAAGAAACATAAATATTATTGGAACCATTCGAAATAACCGAATTGAGAAGGCACCGTTGGATTCTCTCAAAAAGCAGACTAGAGGATCATATGACATTGTGCGCGATAGCCAGGCAAATATCACCATTATTCGATGAAATGACAATAATATTGTGAATATGGCTACTAACGTAAAAGATGACACCATTGTCCTGCGTGGTAGCACATGTGTTAGATACATCTCATCCGAAAAGAAAAAAGGGACAGTATCACTACCCCATCTTTGCAAAATGTATAACAAAGGGATGGGAGGAGTAGATCTTTTCGACGCTCAACGAGGACTTTACCGATCTATCTACCATTCGTAATAAAAAGTGGTATTGGCCTCATTTCCGTTTCATGCTGAATGATGGTGTCGTAAATCTTTGGCACATCTATAGAAAGATTCACGAAAAAGAACCTTTACTGGGCTTCACTAGAGCTGTTTGCGAAGGACTTCTTACTGACATTAATCCAAACAGAGTTGAGCTTATGCAGATTAAACCCAGGCATTCAAAGTCTTCAGAAGGTAGATTGGACGGAATGAAACATTTGATCAATACTAATACGAAAAAAACACAACGACGGTGTGCATTCTGTAGCAAATGTACCACGTTTATTTGTTTGAAATGTGATGTAGGTCTTCATCCCTCAGAGTGTTTCTACCGGTACCATAAATTAAATTGAATTAAATTTTATTATCTCAGTAATATTTCTTCAAGAATAAAACAGTTTAAAAAAATATTGCGCAAAAAACCTTTGATATTTTCATTTGATACTGCATTGACCCAGCGTATGAAATTTCATACGTAGGGTAATTCCAATTATAAAACATTTTAAATAGCAATTTCACGTTTCCCAAGCTCTTTGGCACAAACTATGATGGAATTTAAGGTATCACTTCATTTGACTTAAATTGGAGAACACCTGGGTTATAATGGGTTAATCTAAAGACCATCTTAAATTCAAAAACTGTTGAAATTAGCAGAACACCATCGAAAAGGTCTTCTCTTTTTTCATTCCTCTAACTGGAGAACATTGAATTGATAACCGAACGACTCAGGTTTTGGCTACCCATTCCCCAACTCAATCGTGAATATCTCTTGTTGCACTTAACCCAACAACACATTTTTTTCCATGCTATCGAAAATATGATCAGCAATTTATGACGAAATTTTAAGAAATATGGAATAATCACAAATGACTCAAAACTATAGTTTTCAAAAATGTTTGGTGGTACTTCTGCAGGCAAACAATTTTTTACTCTCTTTTGCCTTGTCTTATTGTTTTGTGTGTTAGAACAAGTGTCGTACTTAAGTATAGGTGCACCGTTATAATTCTGGAAGTAAAGAAATGAAACCTTGCACAACTCACACAATATATCTACCTATGAGAATGGTTTTAGAGATTCAGAAGTGCGAAGTTTTATTCGTATTCACTTATCCAGCTATGTCTCTGATATTACCCACTTTTTTGTTCTTGAAGGACTGAAGATCAACACAGCATTTTCTAGCATCGAAACGTTCAACTCAAGCTCGAACACGTTTAAGTTGACTAGTGGATTATCAAAAAATGATCAGTTTTCAAGTGAAATTGTGCGAACTTGAAATGAAATGGTTTTGTTTGGAACAATTCATCGGTTTGTTTTAATGTAGTACTTCAATTGCTGAATCCTTTGACATAAAATAAATATTTTTTTCCATTCCCCGGGAGATTATTTTGTACTATACAAATGCTATTAAATAGAAATCGTTGGTCATTATCCGTTTGACAATTCAAGTTTATTTATTGATATTCTGTCAAATTTTGTACGAAATTCGATTGATATTATGAATGCTTGAATTTGGCATTTTTTCCGGAACACTTTTCTTCGAACCCTTTTGTTTCGACTTCGATTCATCAGTGCATAACAGTTTATGTTCAACTGCTATGCTACCACACAGTTCAACATAAACCGCTAAGCAGACATCAAGTTTCTGCTACTTGCAGAACACTTGAAACGTGTTTCGGCCTATACTGGCCTAGATTACACTTCGGTGTAAACAAATAGAGTGTTCTGCAAGTAGCAGAAACTTTGTCTATTTAGCGCTTTATGTTGAACTGTTTGGTAGCATTACAGTTCAACATAAGCTGTTATGCACTGACGAGTCGAAGACGAAACATAAAGTTTACGAAACGTTTATGTGAAGTTAACCCCTAAAAGACTTTTTTTCGAGTTTTCGTTAATTTGTTTTTCCTCTCTGTGTGTATCCGCTTGGGCGAAGCAAATAAATAAATAGTTGTTTTTGAAGCACAGAATATATATATGAAAGAAAAATTTGAAATATCGAAAATAATACGCGTTTGATCAAGCTCATAATTTTTGAGGAGATTTCATCCAATTGCTAGTTTTACTATTCGTCGCGAAAATTGAAGAATTAGACTGAAACCAAATTTTCTTTTGTGACCGAGCCAAAAACTGTTTTTCACTGCATAGTCGAAAATGAAATGTAAAAAGAAAGAAAGTTTTTATGTGAATTGCGTTCAAAAAGACTAGTTTCTTTAGTACATAAAACATTGTCGATGAGGTTCCTCAAAAACACATGAACTCGAATGAGGAATGGTATCAAACATGTACTCATCACACAAGAATTCTGGAAGAAGCATTAAGGATTCAGTACAATTTCTACACTACACAAAATGCATAAATTCTTGTCAATATTCCTTCAAATTGATAACTTTCACTGGCACTACTCTCATTCTCCTGTCTATCACCTTCAACACGAGCCAAAGCCAAAAAAAAATATGAGTAAGTACGTCCCCCGTTTGACCTCCAGATACCTTTGGAGGTCATGAATCATGATGCTACTTGGCCAGTGTTCATCACTACACCCAGTTTAACAGCATTCACTTTCGAATGCAAGACTGAAACCGTGTTCTTGAAGCTTTCGCATATCGTTTACCGATGTGCTCGATTTTAACTAAATCCCTTATGTAACCAAAGGGACTCCATGAGGGATCCACCATTTTTTTCGCACACGGTGTCATTTGCAACGATGGAAAAAAAATCGCTATCTGATAATGAGCAGTAGGCCGACAAATAAGCACATCTTAGTAGCCAGTGACTTAATCTAGGCCGAAAGTCATTGGTTTGACATTGAATAGTCGTAAAATGCACTAGGATGTTAAGCTATTTGCAGAAATATTCAGAATATAGATCGGTCTACACCTCGGTATGCACCTAGTCCTACACACAAATCACAATTAGATTAACGCAAGTACGTCATTATCACTGAAATCACTCAATCCGTGTCGTTTTCATTTACTGATAAGAGCAACAGAACAGCAAAAACACAACCCTTCCGTAATGCAGTAGACAGCTACAGCCATAAAAATTAAACTGAAAATTAGCACTTACTTTTCCACAGTATCTCACTAGAACCGAATGCACACTACCTCACAGCGCGAGCTCACTGGACAAACTGGTGAATTGAATTTTTCGCTCGCCGCCGAACAGATCCACAGATCCACAGAAGCGCTGAAAAAGCTGAACAGCGAAAGCGCGACCGGTCGTCGGTCGTCTGATGGTGGATGATGCGCAAAATCGTCCCTTTTCGTAGAGTGCCGAACCGGCGATGCGTTGGCCGACCGAAAGGCGTTTACGACCTTGCCCAAGGTTACTCGGGCAGGGTTGCACTCAGGACCCGGCATGGGAAGGTTTGTTGTCTCGCGTACGCCGGCTGATGACTAACGAGTGAGCCGTGAGGAACGGTGTCAGGAACTCACTGCTCGCGATTGATGCTAATAAACTGCTTGCATTCGATTTCGGTCGTTATTTCATTATTTCTGTGTAACAAGCGCGTTCCAATTGCGATATGTCGTAGTAGTTTCGATTGGATCAAAATTACAATTTCCGCTAGAATTGCACAAATAATGTTATATGAAATTCTCTAACTCAGTCTTGAAATTTGCATCGATTTTCGCTCTCGTCTCATCAGTGCCGGACCGTTTATATTGAACTAATATTGCTACATAGTAGTTCTACTAGAACCGCTATTCAGCCACCATCATCGAAGCGTAAGGTCTGTTCGGATGTTTTAGACCATATTTTGTCTGTTGAATTTACGCATTGAAATCGGCCCTTTTGACCTTTAAAATCAATGTGAATAAAGTCAGATGGGATAAAATTCTTCATTGTCAATTATAAAAACCAATTGCGAATAATGTAATCTGAGCAAATTTTTTCTGTAAAGCTTTGGTTGCTATGAATTTTCAATATATAATAATAATAATAATAATAATAATAATAATAATAATAATAATAATAATAATAATAATAATAATAATAATAATAATAATAATAATAATAATAATAATAATAATAATAATAATAATAATAATAATAATAATAATAATAATAATAATAATAATAATGAAAGATACAATTACGTTGCTGTAATATGTAATTATTACATGAGTCATTTTCCAGTCGTGTCAGTTCGTCAAGATCCCGTAATATCTATATGCAGCAATTCCATGAGAAACTGATATACGATTTCTCAGAATTTCGTAATATTTGAAAGAATCGCTTTCCATCGAAGAATATTAAAATAATAGACCCGGTTTTTTTTCTTCTATCATTGGGGTGACCATTTCCTTTTTAGAGTGGATCAAAAAGTCGATTATTTTCAATTTTCTTAAAAAAATACCTTTTTGCCTTTCTCATATAGAAAGGTTATACAATCACTGTGAAACCCGACTTTTGAGTGTCATATACCATTCGACTCAGTTCGTCGAGATCACAAAATGTCTGTGTGTGTATGTGTGTGTGTGTGTGTTTTTGTATGTATGTATGTATGTGTGTGTGTGACAAATAATGTAACTCAATTTTGTCAGAGATGGCTGAACCGATTTTCACAAACTTGGATTCAAATGAAAGGTCTTGAGGTCCCATACAAAGTTATTGAATTTCATATGGATCCGACTTCCGATTACGGAATTACAGGTGATATGCACCAAAAAAAGGAAAAAAATAGTCACACACGTTTCTCAAAGATGGCTGATGCGATTTTAACAAACTTAGATTTAAATGAAAGGTCTTATAGCCTTATGCATTTTTCTTGAGTTTTATTTGGATCCCATTTCCGGTTCCGGAATTACAAGGAAATATGTGAAAATTTATGAAAAAATATGCAATCAATTTTCTCGGAAATTTCTTGACCAATTTTCACAAACTAAGAGGCAAATAAAAGGTATTCAAATTCTTTAAAAAGTCCCCGGAAAGTTGATCCAGATCCGACTTCCGGTTCCGGTATTACAGTGCGATAGGTGAAAATTTTAAATTTCATGAGTATTTTTTCAAAAGCGATGGTGAAACGAGGTGCACATTTTTATAAAACTTACTGCTAAATTGATCTAGTTGACGAATCTTATTAGTTAGTGATTATATAAAACTACTTTGGGACTACTAGTCCTCGGTTTCCGCTTCCGAAAGCACCGATAATAGTGAAGAAAATCTCCAAAAACGGAACTCCCGTCGATTTCTCAGCTACGTTTAAGCCGTTTTTCACGATTTATGATTCAAGTTAAAGTTCTCATTGTCTTTAAATATACTGTGCAGTTTCATCCTGATCCGACTTCCGGTTTCGAAATTATAGGGCGATGAGTGTCAAAACATTCAAATTCAAAATGATGATGCAGGAATACGGGTATAGCGTGATGGGTAAGTCGATTCCTTTCACGCTGCCCACCTGGGTTCGATTCCCAACCCCGCACATACTTTTCTGACCCGAAGAGGTGAATGACAACAATGTTTAAACCTCTATAATCGAAAAAACAATGACGATGCAAAACTGGTACGCGACGGTACGTGCTGCTTTGCTCCATTCACAGCGTGCTTTGTTTAATTTTGTATAGCAGGGTTGCCACATTAAAATTTATATTTTTCTGGTGAAATATATGCAAATTTCCAATGCTTTTATTAATTTGTACCTACTTGTTAGTGTTATTACAAGATCATGATAAAGATGCTTTACAATAATAGTGAACTTATAAAGAAAGTTTATACTTTCTTATAGTTATTTATATGTTTCGTTCGAGACGTCAGTTTAGACGTTACACTTCATGTGTAATAAAAAAGTGTCTTGCAGATAGCATTTTTGTGAGTATGGGTCAAATAATGTCACTCATAAAATAAAAAATCTCGTAGTCCCATACGTTGCTATTGAATTTTACACCATCATTTAGAGCGACGAAGGGTAAAATTCTTCTTGATTTGGCTTAAAACTGATTCAATTTGTAGGTTATATTAGTTACTTACTAAACGACCCGACTTTGGTTATACTGGTTCCAAGTTCCTGGTTCCAGAAGTACCAGAAGTAGTAGTCAAAAAGTTTGAAACGAAACTAACTCAATTTTCACATAGATGATTTGATCGATTTCCACAAACAGGCTTAAATAAAAGTTCCTACAGTCTTATAGGTTGCTGTTTAATTTCATCCGGGTCCGATTTCCGGTTCCAGAACTACAAAGTAATGTGTGTTTAATCATTTAGTGCGAGGATGCAGAATAAAGAAAAATTCTTATCAACTTGACAGAACTGTTTACAATTTGAAAAGGTTATGTTAGTTTATACCCAAAGAAAGTTTCTTATTTTATTCAATATTGAAAAAAATAATTTCTTCACAAAATCTTCTGGTGATATTTCTGAAAATATTAGTAATATGAGATCATTACAGGCACCATTACACCACTAGGTGGATTAAAACAGGTTTTTTTGAAAATCATAACTTACATAAGCGATGGTGTTTTCGAATGAATCTGTCAAAATACGTAGGAATGTTTATTCACCAGTGAATTTTCATTCTTTTCCGGTTGAAATTCGAATGATCGAGGAATATCGTTTCATAATAAGGGAAAAACATTGATTTTTGTTAATTAGAATGTCAATCAAATTATATAACCATTTCGCTTGAGAATAAATCTTATTTTTTCGCATTCGGAATGGCCTACAGATTGATAATGTTGATTTATCTTGTTGCCTCTGTACTGAAATAATATTAGGTCTGATAGTATATTCCACACAGTAGTTGTTTAAACCTTTAATTTCGATTACAAAAATGATTACATAACCTCGATTTTTATCAATACTTCAATATAGTTCAGTATTGAAGAAGTTGAAGGTTTACTTTTCACGCAAAAGTTTTACGAATGCGAAAGTTTTACCCATTCCAAAAGATTGTTTAAGGAAATATTGCAAAGTTTGTGATTATTACCGCAATTGATACTCGATTCCTAGTATATTGCTCTATGTGATAATTTGCTAACATTATCGTTTTCTTGCTTCATAAAGTAAAACATAGAAGGCGCTGAGTTGTTTTGAGTTTTGTGTTTGAAAGCCAATACCTATTTTTCACATTTATAAAAAAAAGATAAAACTACATTTTGGGGCCGTCAAAAAACAATGCATCATATCTCGACACCAATCCATTCCAGTTCGACGAGAACATTTCATAAGGTCACATAAACCAATGAAAGTTTCGCTTCGTTCACTTTCTCCTCCGTTAATAACTTCTTAGTTTTCACGTAAAGTCAAAAGAAAAGGTAAACAAAGATAATCTCTTTATTTCCTTTAAAACCTCATGAAATGTTTACGTCGAGTTCATGTGTTCGGCATGTTTTCTTGTAGTTCTCCAATGAAATAAGTCTCTATCACGCAACATAGGCAAATCATTACATTTCTGGGTGAATTACTGACAAATTTGTTTTTGTTTTTTGAATAAAACATTTCGAAAGCCTAGCAGTCATAGTGAAATCAAACACAAATTATAATACGGAATGCGTCGACGAAATTTCGAGGACACGTTTCATAATATGTGGTACACTGTCCGAGTGACAATGTATTTTAGCGAATTTTCTATAGAACTAGTAACGCTGAAGGATAAGAACTAGTTCACAATAGTTACTATTTATCATAGCGAAACGAAATTCGAAAATAAATTTACAAGCGAATTGAGCACCACATTTATAAATACGCCAGAAAGTGTAACGTTCAACCGGTGTTTGTTTTTTTTTGTGTAAAATTTTTATATGGATATATTTTATAAAATCGCTTACCGTAAAGTTATATCCACTTCGATTGTATCTATCTAAAAAACTCTATACCCATACTAACCGACTGTATAGAGTCTGTTTTGAGGCTATTGAATAATTTAAGAATTAAACACAAACATATATATGCGCTTACCGATTGAAATTCACAAACGTGAGTTCAGCTTCATTTGGTACTTCGTTTCCTGCAGAAAACACTGGAACGGCAAATGCTTTCAAGCTGCAAATTTGTTGGTAGTTATAAGTATTCAATTAAAAAATAATGAACTAATAAATTTACCCTCTTGAAAAATCCTTTGTATTTTTATAGGCTGACAGAGGGAAATGTTTCGAACATATCAACCGTTTTCGATTCGTAGCTTTGCGCCCAACTGCTTTCAGCCATTTCTGAATCCTAAAAACGATGAATTTTTTTTATGTTTAGTATTACAAAAACACTTTTATAAATTCTGTATCTTTATATCTTACATATGTTGATCCTTGGGAAAACTATGGAGCGAGATTTCGGGTGATCCTGTCCGTGAGTTGCATCCTTCCACAAAGCAAGCTCTTACCATTTCGAGTGCTTCTTGGTTTATTAGTTGTCAATATCCAAACTATTTGTAGCAATTTTATATAGTAACGATAAACATTCGTCCGTTAATCGACTGAAACCCCAGAAGCACACATCGATAAACATAAACAAACAAACTTGTTTTACACCATAGCAACTAGCATAAAGCGTTGCCAGAAACGATCTCCCTCCACATTTCAAAACTGTTGCATCGAAACAGAGGTATGGGCTAGGACAACTTGTTCAATCGATGAACCAAGTACTAACGATTCGTTTGTATGGGACCTTGGGGAATTGTTATTTTTATTTGGTAAAAAGCATGATGTTACAAAATCAGCCAGAAAACAAGTCTAATAACAAAGCACGGGTGAGTACGTTGCATCGTGTTAGTCCGGAGGAAATTCGAGTATTTCGCAAGAAAGAAAAGAAGCTCGTAGTACACTACTCTTTTTTGATTCCCCCATACACAAAGAAATTGTCTTTTTCTCAAAGCGATTCGACCTTACACTCTATGTTTATGGTGTTACCCATGGTTTTTTGTGTTTCGGGTTTTCAAAGTATAACCATTTTTCATCGTCAGTATATATTCGATGCAAGAAACTCACTCTTTCGTGGAATAAAAAGAGTATTTCGCATTGAATTCTACGCTTTTTCATGTATCGTTCGTTCAGTTTGTCTGGAACCCATTTACCAAACTTTAGAATTTTTCCCATCGCCCTCAGATGATCGGAAATGGCTTTTCCTAGTGACATTCAACTACTTCGCTATCATTTATCGTATTTTTTGTGACATTTCGTCCAATAATGATTGTAGTTCGCCAGATTCGAACTGTTTCGGTCGATTTTCGTGTCCTTTACCAATAACATGAAAATGGCATTTTCTTTCCAAGTGTAATTGGCATTAAGGAAAATTTCATGGCTACCATTTTTGCAAAAACGGAAACACATAATGGAATTTTATGATTCATTTTCAGAACGTATGCACAAATTTTGACGCAACAAAACAGACTTATACAAAAATCATGATGGATCTCAAAAAAATAATTTTCTTAAATCAAGAAGACTTTAGAAAAACTCGCATTTATTTCAAGGCGATTAGTTATAATTCTTATTTTTATCCATACATTCATGATAAAAAAAGGCGGGTGGGTAATGTCAGTGACATAACTGGATGTCCTGAATACGAAAACAACTGACATATTCCTTAACACTTCCGAATATCAATTAGTTGATCAATTGTATGAAATTGTATGTAGAATTTGAAACGATGCACCTAAACTAAAGTACAGATTAGTTACGTTTAACATTCTGAAACACAAATATTATGAAATAATCAGTAAAGTTCTTTGTAATAAAATAATGGTGGCTCTGAAAAGAACCTGCTATGAAAGCGTTTGTGATGGAGAGTGATGAGTTGAATTCGAATTCCGATGGATGCCGCTGACTTCCGTCATCTAATTCCAGGCTGAACTGTTGTACGTGGGTGCGATACTGATATGGTTGGTGTAGGTGTAGCGTTTACAACCGATTATAATCTTCCAATAAAGAAAACAATAATTCGCTGGGTTGATCAATTATATAATAGGCCTAATTTATTGAACGAAACTATCAATATGCTATAGGGATTCGTTTTTAGCATTCAGAAGGGTCAAATTGCGTAATTCTCTACGACTTTGAACTCTGGAATATTTTTCGCAAAAACAAAGAAGGCTTCACTTGATCTCGATTATTGTGAACTTCACACAGCGAAAAGTGCACAAATCTAACCAAGCTGTTCTAGATTTGCACTAAACTGAGGATATTTACCTTCGATTGGCGAACAACAAATCCTAATAGTTCTTTAGGAAACTTTTGAGCCATTAGAACGGCTGATTTTGTGTAATGCTCTCCACCGTTGTTTTGTTTATCAATGCAATTGACTGGCAGCTGTGACGTAATCGCTCTTGTCGGAAGCGAAACTAGCTTTGCAAACGACACTATATACATCTGCTCGCAGTGGCGATAGAATCCAAACTGATCCAATTTTTGTTAGGAGCTTTCTTTTTACGTGATTTCGTTTGTAGCTTTTTCACTAATGGGCGGTCTTAACGGCTATAAAAATAGCCGCATACAGAATTTTAATGTCGATTATTTCATTTCGGATTTGCATAATTTATTGAAAGAAACTATCAATATGCTGTAGGGATACGTTTCTAGCATTCAGAAGGATCAAATTGAGGACTCACTACGATATTCAACACTTTTCGGAACATTTTTCTCGAACGACTTGTCGTACAGCAGCAGATATTTTGTTCTCTTCCTCAGATCGCGTTCTGATTGGCTGGTGTTGACATGGGTCAAATGAGACAGGTTTTTCAATAGTGTACTATTGAAATACTTCAATGCTTTTGCTATACACGTTTAAGTTGAAAACATTCGATTCTATTGGTAGTTAGATTATATAAATCCTTCCACAGATCACTGAGCTATGAGCTTTAAAAATACAAGCAAGGCAAACGCGCCTTATGGATTATCCCCTTTGATACTCGTTTATACCAAATATTTCAGAAAAGTTTAATTTTGAATTATTTGAGATTATGTCACACAACTGATAATTTTATCATGAAATTGTGATCATATTTCCGATGGCGTGTAGCAAAATTTATGTTGATTCGTTAGATACAACAAGAGATATTCACGATCAAAAACTTATCACTCTCTCAGAGGGTAAATTTTGAAAAGGCACCCCATAGTAAAGTAAGTCGTATTCACGACAAAATAAAGCGCATGAAGTTTTTACGTTCAGAAAAAAAACATCAAACTCGTAATTAAAATCTAATATATTCTTACTGATTGCATTCAAACAGATCCTGTCAGCTTGCAGCGAAATCAATCTTCAGTTCAGCAACGCCATCGCACGGTGTCACATTCAACATATCATGTCAATTGTATGGGTGCGCAGTGCTGCTATTTTGGCGCGCACGAATTTGACATTTCTCTCCCCTACATCTGTGTACGAGATCCGATGCGAACTCGCCTGAGGGCGCCATGCTCGCAAAAAATGTTGTTGCCAATGATTTGTTCGGGAAATGTGTGAGCTGGATATCTTGTTAATATGATGTCTTTGATTCAAAGCAGACATGACACACACATATTCAAGAAAAATATTATCAAAATGACAGTTTATTCACAGTGGAATTCATTCCATTCGAATAAATTTAATGTTGATCGTAGAGCTGGTGTCAAAATCTACTTGAATTTGAAGATTTGATGCAGGTTTACGCTAATCTTACAAGCCAGTTGTCGTATGTTCGAGCCCCGACCTGGAAGGATTCTTAGTGTCAGTAGAATCCATAGTACTAGCCATGCAATGATTCTGTACACTAAAAATCGACTGCGAAGTCTGTTGAAACAGAAAGGCCAAATTCCACAAAAGAAATGTAATGCCAAGACTTTGCTTTATTCTGATTCTTCACTTTGCTTTATAAACCTTTTGAAGAACGGTCCACTTGACAGAAATATGCTGTTATGGTGGGTTTCAGGAGACTTTCGTGGAGTTTAAAGTTTTAATGCAAGATTTAAGTTCACGAAATTTAACGGTTGAAGCAAGATCTCAACCAAATATTGATGACTTTCCGATGTTTTTTTCTTTTGATAGAGCAAAAAAATCATTACATGCCGAATTTACTTGGCTCGAAATTAGACATGTTTAACACGAAAGAAAAGTATACGTTCAGTTCGGGACCACTCAAACGGGGAGGCCCAACCAGAAAAAAAGCGCGTAGGATTGAAAATATGCTTAAAAAGGATTTTAAGTGACATCTGTAGACAACAAAACGATATAACTGTTGTAGATTCAGTGAATCGGAACAACAATAAACCTCCAAATTGATTATCAAACATCAATCATTGATAGTTCAATCGGCAATCTCTACAGGAGGAAGACGCGTTTCGTTAGCAAGTCAAACAGCTGTTAAAAGGAAAAACTACCGACTCATGCCTCGAGAATAACCTTTAGTCCTCGACATTTAATTTTAGACTCAATCGCATTTCTTCTTTCGTTGCCCTTTAGCAGACGATGACATAAAAGCGAGTTCAAGGCAAAATGGCAGCTAGACAATTTGGCTTTTCTTTTTGCGAATAGAAACAATTGCCGGACAAAGTCTCATACAAAAAGTACTTGTTCTGATGGTTACTCAAAAATAATGTCTTATAGCTAGCAACAGTTGATGGTAGTCAGGATCGTCAATAGAAATTTAAATACACACACAACCGACACAATAATTTAATCTTAATTAGCATCCACCGATACCTCCATCGGCTGGGACCTTGAGATCGACGGTTGTTCCGTCACGTTCACTGTAATATTCTCATTTTGGGAACCAGTTCCATCCTTCGATTTGTCACCGCCATGATCCGCACCCGGATCCGACTGCACACTTAGGTTCGGATTGAAGGCAAACGACTGCTGCTGTTGTTGTGAGGCCGAAAAGTGAAACTTCGGTGGATCATTTTTGATCGTGACCGAATTGGTGCAGTCCGTCACCTTGTAGATGCCAACCAGATAGTCCGACAGTTCGAACATGTTCGAACGAAGCGATATGATTATGAACTGGGCGTTTTTCGTACGTTCCTGCGAAAGTCGAAGTAATAAATTAGTGTTGATTTAGCATAATAATCGTTTGGGATGAAAAACTGAACATCCCATGAAATTAATATCATATTAATCAAATAAAAGCGCAGTCATTAACTGCTCTGCCAGAGAAAACTTATGGTGCATGAGTTCATGGTTGTTACCTTGATGTAATGGGCCACAATCGATACATTTTTGAAATCCAGTGCAGCATCAATTTCGTCCATCACGTATAGAGGCGAGGGTTTGTAGTAGTGCAGTGCGAAAACGAGTGCCAGCGACGAAAGTGTTTTTTCTCCGCCCGATAGATTGGAGATCATTTTCCACGATTTCTTCGGTGGTCGAACGCTAAACACAATGCCCTCGTTGAACGGATCCATAGAGTCTACCAGTTCCAACTCGGCATCTCCACCGAGCGTAATCATCTGGTACATCTCCTTCAGTTTCTTGGTGATGATGTGAAAACCTTGCATAAACTCGGTGAACCGTTTCTTCCGCACATCGTCGTACAGCTGACGCATTTCGTTTCGCTTGGCGGTGATTTCTTCCAGAATTGCAACGCGCTGCAGATAGGCTTCCTGCTTTTTGAGGAACTCCTCGATGACGGAAAGATTCGGTTTGCTCGAATTGAGCTTCTCCTCTTGGATGGAGATTTGGTACTGCAGGTCGGCTAGCTTGTAGCTGACTAGTTCCTCCTCGGTGTATTCCCGCAACGGTTCCGGGGTCGGTTCACCGGGTATCTCGTGCAGTTTGAGTGGCTTCAGCTGAGAGATGGAGAAGTATGATTTGAGTTAGTTATATAATCGAGAAATCGGATAAATCTTATAATCGTTAAAAAACTATCTCCAAATTACGAATTCCTAACTCATATATTTTTAATAACGATCGATGCTTACTATTGCCGTTTCAGTATTTCAATCATACCATTGAAAAATTGGTTTCAAATTTCATTCAGTAGCAGTTCTGGTGCGATTGATGTAGGGAATATTTAAGTATTTATTTTTATGAATAGAGGGTGGCGATTCTCAAGTGAGTTTTCAATTATTACTAGCAAGTTAAAATCTATAATTTCGACTGTTTGAAATGTATTATGATGTGTTTCGAAATATTAAAAATGAAAACTGAAAGAGGGGACAATTAATTTAAGTTTATTTTGTAATTGATATTTCAGTTATCATGACTGGTTTACCTCTCATTCATTATCTTGAACCAATTCGAATGTTTACATGAACCTCACTTGAAGGCTGCTCTTTTATTCAAATGTATGAGATAATTTGTTACTTAAAGAAATAAACTAACGGTGGTTGAACAAAAAAAGATAGAAAGAGAATGGAATGAAAGACGGAATGATACCCGTTCGGTGCGACAGCAAAGGTTGTGTGTTAGAATGTGAAATTTACTGCAGTAGAGTGATCGTCAGTGTGTGCAGAAATTCAATTTCAATTGAATTAAACAAAACGTAAAATTGAAGAAATTTTATTTATGCCAAATGTCTTAGAGAGGCATGAAATTTCAATGTCTTAGAGAGGCATGAAACCTAGTGTAATCAACAATTCTTTTTTTGGAAAATATCGAACATTTTCTAAGTGTCAGAGAATTGATTAAAAAAAATCGGAATAACAGATCTCGGCGTTTCATGTAATTCAAAGACAAAACAAGTAATCTAACATAATTTTGAAAATCTGCGTAAAAAAATGCAAAGCTAAAGAAATTTTTGTTGATGTCGAATATCTTAAAATTGCATGAAACGTCCAGATCTTGTGTAATCTCAAAAAAAAGTTTTTTTTTTTAAATTAACTGGGACTTGGAAAAACTTTGGGATTTCCGAAATAAAAAAAACACATGCCAAATGTCTTAGAAATTATTCTGTGTAAGAAAAGACATCGAAGTTTGCTCTGGCATTACGGCCCAATGTGATATAAACAGGTGGTGCAGACCACGTGGCTTGCTTGCGTTGGAAACCAAAAATTTGTAAATAGTTCGGTATGACGACATACATGACACATAAACATGCTTTGATTCAATGCCAACTAGTCCGAACGGTGTGACGAAAGCAAGCACGTGGTTTTTAGTTTTACGTGGTTTTAGTTGCTGAAGCAAAGTTAATTTCACTAAATTTCACGGAATAGGTGGAAGTCAGAAGGGGCGACATCTGGGGAATACGGCGGGTGGGGTAAGACTTCCCATTTCAGCATTTCCAGGTACTTTTTGACCACTTTTGCGACGTGAGACCGAGCATTGTCGTGTTGGAGGATGACTTTGCCTTTGATACTGTGGCCGCTTTTCTTTTAGCGCGCGACTAAGGAGCATCAGTTGCGTTCGATAGCGATCTCCTGTGATGGTTTCACCCGGTTTTAAGAGCTCGTAGTAAATTGTTATTCATCTTTGAAGGTTTTTTCTCTTCCACCATAATGTTTGTCTTCGACATCGAAATCACCATTTTTAAAACGTGGAAACCACTCCCGACACGTTCCTTTACTCAGAGCAGCATCACCGTAAGTTTCTGAAAGCATTCGATGCGCTTCAGTTGCTTTTTTTTCTAATTGTAACAGAAAAGTAAAACTTCCCGCAAATGGCGAGAATTGGGCACATAAACAGACATTTTCGAGCGTGAATAATACGAAAACAAGAGCAACTGACACTGAAACTGCGATGACAATTCTTTAGGCACTGTACACACTCACTTTGAAGGCATTATCATCTATATATTTTAACCAGTCTCAGCCGGTACAGCCACCTATCGGAAAACGGCGGAAGCAAAGTTGTACACCTGATATTCTAAGAATAAATACAATTGTAGTTTTGATCTACTGGAAGTTATAACAAAGAGGTGGATATATGCCGAACAGTCTGTATTTACTGCAGCTGGTTGAAGGCAATGAAAGTGCAATCTGAGCGTTTGAGGCTTTACGTCATGCAGAACATCTGTTCCTGTTGGTAGAAGATCCTCACCACGACGTCCAGTCCCGTCCATTCTATACCAATTAAATAATACAGCAGACAATATGAAGAGAAATCTTTTTATTACAATGAGTGGTCCGGTGGTTTTCGAGGAAGTGAAACTAATTTATCCGGGACAAGATGTGTCGAACATTGATTACGCAGATATGATTGAAAAGTTAAAAAATAGGTTCGATAAAATTGAACCAAACATGATGCATAGACACAGATTGCATATGAGAAAGCAAGGTAACGATGAACCAGCAGAAAATTATGTTTTAGGTATAAAACTTATTGCGGCTCAATGTGGTTTTGGGGCGCATAAGGATGAGGCCATTAAAGATGCTATTATATTTGGTTTGCGAGATCAGGAATTAAAGCAGAAATTGCTAATGAAAGATGATATATTGTTGGATGAAGTAGAACAAATTGTTATTAGAACTGAGCTGGCTAAATTACGAATGAAAGCGCTTAGTGGACACGAAGAAGGTACAAGAAGTATAAATTCGGTTAAATATCGTTTGGGCAGAGCGTATAGCGAGCAGGAAATGAATTTAGGAAATGGTAGTAGATATCAGCCAGGTAATTATGGACATAGGTATCGTAGCAATAGTTTGGAAAGTACACGTAGTCACTCTTCAGGTAGAGAACAACTTCCAGATAAAAATCGTTATCATTATCAAAATCGCACACCGTATCAGCGAAATAGAAAATTTGAAGAGCACATGCATGCAAATGTGATATGTAATTTTGCCAAAAACGTGGCCATATTAAGCGTAATTGTTTTAAACTAAAAAACCGGCGTGTCGTTAATTTTGTAGAGCAGAAACATTCTGAAAAAGAAGAGGGCTATGATTTTAAGCGGTTAAATATTCACGATTCCGAGGATTCAGATAACGACTATCCATGTAGGATTATTAAAGCAGGAACTGAAAATGTAGGTCCTTGTGTGATAGGCGCTTTAATAGAAGGCACTCAAATCGATATGGAGATTGACTGTGGAGCAGCGGTTTCTGTGATAAGTTTGTCTACCTATAGGAAGCATTTCAAGAAGTTGGAGGTTATGAATTGCTTTAGTCGGTTGGTGGTTGTGAATGGTCAGCGTTTAAAAATTTATGGACAAATTAGGGTTACAGCGAGGATTAACAATATTGAAAAATCTGTTACTCTGATCATTTTGAACTGTTTAGCTAATTTCGTACTCTTCTGGGTAGAAATTGGTTAGAGTCTTTTTTCCACTCTGGAGGACTATTTTTACTGATGCTATGGCCATTAACGCATTGCAGCCGGAGATCAACAACATTGAAAGCATGGGTAATTTTGAAAGAGATCTAAAGGAAAAGTTTCCTAAAAGTTTCGATGGTGATTTTTCCAAACCAATTATAGGTCACGAAGCCGACTTGGTGTTGAAAGATGAACAACTAATCTTTAGACTTCAAGCTGCTAATATAAAAATAAATTTACGAATATGCAAGTTCTTTGTAAACTCACTTCCTTATTTAGGACATTAAATAACAGCAAAAGGGTTGCGGCCATTGCCAGATAAATTGCTTACTATAAAAGATGCGAAAATTCCTAAAGATGTGTCGGAACTAAAATCATTTCTCGGATTAGTAAACTATTACGGTAAATTTGTTCCAGGATTAGCAACTAAATTATCACTTCTCTACTATTTATTAAAAAAGATATTAAATTTGTGTGGGATGAGCAAAGTCAGATGGCATTTCAGGAATGTAAGAATGTGCTACTTTCGGCAGATATCTTGGAATATTATGATCCAGTTGTAATTACCGATGCTTGTAGCTATGGTTTGGGTGGGTTGATCGCCCACATAGTGGACGGACAAGCAAAACCAATTTATTTCACATCTTTTTCGCTTAATGACGCACAAAAAAAGTACCCCATATTACACCTAGAAGCACTTGCACTAGTGTGTACAGTTAAAAAATTCCACAAATTTTCATTCAGAAAAAAATTTACGATATTTACGGATCATAAACCTTTGTTAGGAATTTTCGTTAAGGACGGAAAAATGCAACTTTGTGTCACTAGACTTCAGAGATATATAATGGATATGGCAATATATGACTATGAAATTCAATATCGACCCTCGGCGCAAATGAGCAATGCAGACTTTTGTTCTAGGTTTCCTTTGGACGTAGAGGTTCCAAAGGACCTTGATATAGAATATATTAGGAGTATAAATTTTTTCAATGATTTTCCTCTTGATCATTCTCTTATAGCTAAGGAAACAAAAAAAAGGATAAGTTTTTATCTAAGATCGTAGGTTACATTAACAAGGGTTGGCCACTAAGTATAGAGGGACAATGGAAGAAGGCTTATTCTTTAAGGTTTGATCTGGTTGAAGGGTGTCTCTTATATCAAGATAGAGTTTTTATTCCATCCGCACTACATGATCGAATTCTTAAACTACTTCATTCAAACCACGCTGGCATTGTTCGAATGAAACAAACGGCTAGGGTTTGTATATTTTGGATGGGGATTAATGAGGACTTAGAATGGTATGTTAAGCAATGTCAGATATGTTTTCAAATGTCGGTTATACCTAAGTCGAACGGTAATTCATGTTGGATTCCAACAATTCGGCCATTTAGTCGCATACATGCTGATTTTTTTTATTTTATTCAAAAAACTTTTTTATTAGTGGTAGATAGCTATAGAAAATGGTTGGAAATTGACTTAATGCAAAGACATCATATTAACAAGATATCCAGCTCTCACATCTCCTGAACAAATCCTTGGCAACATCCATTTTCGCGACCATGGCGCCCTCAGGCGAGGCCGCATCGAATCACGTACATAGAAGTAGGGGAGAAAAATGTCAAATTCGTACGCGCCAAAATAGCAGCACTGCGCACCCATACAATTGACATGACATGTTGAATGAGACGCCGTGCGATGGCGTTGCTGAACTGAAGATTGAGATCGCTCCAAGCTGACAGGGTCTGCTTAACGACTACCGGAACGGATGCCACCAAAGTCATTCGTAAATTTAATTCAATTTTCGCTAGATTCGGACTACCAGACGTATTAGTTACTGACGGTGGTCCTCCTTTTAATGCTTTCCAGTTTACGTCCTTCGTGGAAAGACAAGACATCAAGGTAACGAAAAGTCCCCCGTACAACCCTAGTAGCAATGGTCAAGCAGAAAGAATGGTAGGAATAACTAAAAACGTTTTTAAAAAATTTCTGTTGGATCCTTTGACTAAAGATCTCGATATTGAGGACCAGATTATATATTTTTTATCGAACTATCGTAATTTTGTTTCTAGTACAGACGGGACGCTCCCTTCTGGAAAGATTTTTTGTTTTAAACCTAAAACGTTAACTGATCTTTTACATCCAAAAAGTAGTTACAAGGACAATTTAATCACCTATCCAGCCAAAGAGGTTGTCGAAAGTATAGAAAATCTAGATAATTCCACCGTTCAAGATCCATTTCTCATGTTGAAACTATGAGACCAAATTTTTTATAAAAACCATGACAAAAATATGCTTGAGAAATGGATTGAAGCTAAATATGTTGCTAGAATTTCTACTAATGTTTTTCGTATTTCCATCGGCAGAAACAACCTAAATGCGCACCGTTCACAACTGAAGATCATGGAAAAAGGACCGGAGGGTACACGAATGAGAATATCAATGCAGCGGGCCAAGAGAGCGAGAGAAACAGCGGATTCTGATGATGAATTTCTTGGTTTCCTGATGTGCCTGTAGTTCCTGAGCAAGAGGAGGGCGATCGAAGACGTTTCAAGCATTTGAAGCGCAGTCCGATAGTAACTCGAAGTAAAAGGAGAGCGATACAAAGCACAATTTAAGTACAACCTGATATTTGAATGAAGCTGGAGGCGTTTTTTATAAAAAAAAAGTGATGCATGGAAGTTTAATGGCAAATGTTAATTTTTGCGTTCTGAAAGAAAAACAAATATTTTCGAATGTTTCATTATAGTTTTGTGTTTAAATTTATTACATTTATATAGTTCATTTTTGAAAAAGAAAGGAGTCATGATTAAAGCAAAAATGCTCGAAAATAGCTAATAGGTCCTTAATTAAAGGGATGAGAATTGTTGTGTCGGACTAATGGGTTGAACCCCTTTCGAGATTAAATTAAGATTGCAATGTATTAGTATTATAGCAAACATATCAGATCATATATAATTTATAGCAAAAGCGTAATGATGATAAAAATATAAAGAGTCGATCTCTTTTGGTTTGAACCTTTAAGCAATCAACACGTCTTTTTATTGTGACTGTAATACAATATAATACCAGTGAGAAAGAATTATGTTGTTGCGTTTAGTACAACGCGAGATATTCACCATTCAGTTCTACCCATTCTTTCACAGCCCGAATTTTGAAAAAAATTCTCGGTTATTGTTTCAAAATACTATATTGTTCGAATAGACAATTTCCGATCCTCGATCGCGCAGTAAAATTATCCCCTAATTGAAAGAGTACCATGGTTAAGGATAATCGATAGAAAATCAACTAATTCAAAATAGATAAATTTCAGTAGCGAAAGCACAGCATAAAAGTGCTAACAGAAATGAAACTTTTTTTTTTCGCGCGCCGCAAAAAAAATCAAGAGAATTGGCAACAATCCTTGCCTATTGCATTAACAGTCCTGTTATGTATGTATAGTCAGAATAAATCATTATCAATGCAGTTTTTTTATTGTACATGCACAGAACAGCGACAGATAATAACAGACAGTGATGTTGCATTCACAAGACAAGGATACCGGAAGTGCGGCGTCTGCGCATTATACACAAAACATGTGCTATTACATGTTTGAGTCATAGATACTATAGATCAACACAAGTTTCGAAACATCGTCGTCATTGTTTCACTAGTATTCCAGAGAAATTTAGAGCTAGATTATACAAGAGGTTTAACGAAAAGTCGAATTCTGCCGTTACAGAAAAAAAGTGAGCAATCGAATCATAATGGGGAGCTTTTTTTCACACCCAACGGGAACGGAAGTGTTGAAAAAGAACCAGGAATATATTTCCGAAATGAACAAAATAAAGGTGATTGTCAATGTTTAGGAATAGATGAATTGAGTATCCTCGATTTTTCCGATAGATGGAACGCTGGATCCAGATGCACTATCAGATCAAGGAACGCGAAGCGGCAATGGAGATATCACGGGCCAGGGAGCTGTTCTATTGGCTGTCTTCGTTCTACTGCATCTCGGCCGTTGGCTTCATCGGACGGTACAACACAACCCGTAGACTGACTGTTCTAGCACCAATCGTGCCGTTGACTTTCCTGGTGGCTTACTATGCCGATCTGGCGTACGGGACCAAAGTTCACCGGATAATTGGTGAGTGACACACCCTGATAAATCAGTGTGTTGTGTGGTGTTCTCTAACGAACTCTGCTTTGCATTATTGATAGCCGAAGCGGAAATGATAATGCAACACGAACCAGACCTGCTCGAGTGGCCCAGCGGATTACCGACGGTGTCGGAAATCGACACGGCCCGTATGGAAAATGATGATAAAATCCGTCTGCATCCGCATCAACTGTAGGATGCAGAAGCGATGGGGGACCAAGCGAAGGGCAGTGAAAGACACCGCACAAGCACACGACACAATGCTCACGTAGGCAACTCACGGCTTCAATACAGCGATGCGATTATGTCACTCCGCAAGCAAATGGAACGGGAAATATCATGAACGTCATATAGAAAATATCTCTCTTCTAAACTGATATGTGTTTTGGCATCTGACATCATTACATATCTTGTTGAACGTTCGATTCTTGATGTCATCTTTCGATTTGTTGTAAACTCTATTCTGTTCTCAATGTTCATACTTCTCCGAGTATCACTAAAAGAATCTTTCAGTATTCGTTCCAATACTGAATAACTAAACTGAAACTAATTGGTAGGCGTGCTGACTGATTTTTGAAACACATTCAACATTAGAAAACATAAGAAAAACTTACCATATAAATATCATATTTTAGCATCATAAGCGTATAGAGTTCTAAACATTATAATGAAAAACAATAACTTTCCGTGCATTAACTAAAATTAACACCGATGCAAATCGTCCAAATGTTTCAAAAAACTAATAAACAATTAAAAGGGAATACACTTTCCTCTGTTGAACAGCTCTTTAGTGTCCAAGTATTACACGTTATATAGCTAAGCCAAATTTGACTTGTTACCGGAAACGACCATTGATTACCATGAACGTTTGCAACGTGTTACGATCGAAATAAAACTATTTTACACTTCGAAAACGAATAAATAAAATCAGTTTACCTTATTCTTCCAGTGCGGGATGGTGTCGCGCACTTCGGCCAGCTTCTTCTCGATCGCCTGCAGAATTTGTTCGAGTTCCAGCCGTTTCATTTTGCCCTCGGCTTCCTGCTTCTGGATGGCAACGATTTCCTTCTTGATGCTGGACGAACCGTCGTGGGCTTTCTGGATTTCCAGCTGCAGTTCGTCGATTTCCCGCTTCAATTCGGTGGCTTCTTCGTCCAGCTTTTCCCGTTCGTCGTTGCCCTGGCGAATGGCGGTCTGGGCGGCCACCACTTCCTCTTCCATACTGTGGATTTTGTCTTGCGTTTTTTTAACGTTCCGCTCCGAAGTTTTGATTTCCACCGTCAGCTTGGAAATGTTGGTTGTCAGTTTGTCGATTTGTTTCGTCAGGTTGCTTATTTTCGTCTGCAGATCTTTCACTTTGCTTTTGGTGATTTCGGTGATTTGGGCCGTTATCTGATCGACCTTTTTCTGGATGGTATTCGCAGCATCGCTGGAAGTTTTGTGTTCTGCTTTGCATTCCTTGACCTTTGCCTCCAAAGCTTGAACTTTTTCTGGGTCCGAATGAGTTTGGGCCACCCGATCCTCCTGCCGTTCCACTTGTTCCTTCAGACGAGGCAACTGTTCCGTCAAACTGTTGACATCCATCTTCAGCCGCTTGGTTTCACTTTCTTGGTGCTTAAGTTGAGCGGATAATTTTTGAATTTCTTGTTCCAACTCCCCTTGCTGTTCCTGCAGGAAGTTAATCTGCGACTGGAGCTCCTGTGCCTTCACTTGCAGATGTTCGACTTCTTTGTTGGATTTGGGCGTATCCGAAGCGGACGTTTTGGTTTGCACTTTGGTGCCCATTCGGCCCCGTTGCATCGAGCGACCACCACCGGACATCGTACCGGACGTTTCGATCACATCGCCATTTAGCGTCACCACGCGGTAACGTTTGGCACCGTACGCAATTCGTTGACCCTGATCCAGATTGTCAGCGACCAACGTGTCCCGTAGGGCGAAATAAAACGCCGGCAGTACGCGTTCATCTTCCACCCGTACCAAGTCGAACAGGCGGTCAACGTTTTCGGGTCTGAAACAAAAAAAAGAATCATTTTTAGGAGATTTATTTTTTTCAATAGGGATTATTTCATTGTCTGAAAGGTGTTTTGACAGTGTAAAGAGCTGTCTCTACTCAGTATTGTTTGGCAAATCATCATGAATAGGTTAACTCAAGAACTACGCTTCCAAATCGTGGAAAATGATATTTTTAAAATCAGTGTTCAATGGAAACTATGTATAGTGAAAAATTCTCTTCAGCGATGAGCCGCATTTTTGGTTGAATGGATTTACGTCAACAAGCAAAATTGTCATATTTGGAGCAAAGATAATTCACACACCGCATCCCGATAAATGATTGGTGCGGTCTATAAGCTGGTGAAATCATCGGTCCATATTTCTTTAAAAATGAGAAAGGACGACGCGTTACCGTAAATGAAATACGACACAGAACCATGATTAATGATTTTTTGTTGCTAGATCTTCAAGATTCAGGATGGTGCCACATGCCATACTGCGGCGGACTTATTGAAAGAACATTTCAACGACAATTGAGTTGGCCTCCTTGTTTGTCAACCATTGATACGTGAAGGCATTGGTTTATGCGGAAAACCAGCAACGATCTATGCTTTGGAAACCAATATCCAAAGTGTCATTGCTGAAATACGCCCTCAAATACTACAAAAGAGGCCAAAAATGAACCTCTAGAATGACCTTTATGAAAAATAATCGTAGCGGCAATGTGCGCGAAATCACATTTAAATTATCTACCAAATAAAAAAAATTAACCATTTCATAATTTGGCATGTGTTTTATTTAAATTTCAAATCAGCAAACTCTTAAAACCACACCCTTCAGAAACGATGGAATCCTCTGCTTTCCCACATGCATCACTGCAATGGATAGTATATCATTAGATGTCCGAATAATATTTTCATTTTTTTGCTCTAGCAGTAGCCGGTTACCAAGAAAGCGCTTAAATTTTATCGTGTGGTGTATTGCTATGTAGGGTAAGGGCTCCCTATTTCATCTCATTTGTAAGGACATCGCCTTCAAACCTCGATTTAGCCACTAAAATCACTATAACTATTTCATATTACTGCTTCATTCACCTTGCTCCACATTGAGATTTGATTCACATTCCTTGGAAATTAAAATAATGTTCATAAAACAGCAAAAAACACTTATGAAATGTTCACTACTCTGCTCTTAATTTCATCTCAATGGATTTTTATCCATCCTATCGTTGATCCTTTATTCATCCTATAAATTAGCAATGGCGACAGCAATCAAAACGAAATATTTCACTATTACACTCTCAGGTTCAAAATGTCCGAATTCTTCTTATAAACGGCCTAAACTATGAGACAATATACGATATTTTTAGAACCAGTGTGAAATCATTTCAACGTTTAAAAATTTTTCAGTCGTTTCCGTTACCTTTCGCTTTAAATTTAAAATTTTACTGAAAAGTTAATTTGGTGAACTTTAAATAAAAACAAAACTGTGATTGTTACTATTTATTCATTAGCCTTTCTTAAAACAAAGTGTAGAGCCAGAGATGCCATTTATACAGATTTATATGTATGTTTAGATTTTTGCGTTCGCATACTGGTTTAAATCAAAGTACCGATTTTGTAAAGATTTCCTAAATTTAATACAGATTTGTACAGGTTCATAGAAAGAAAGAAGTAGAAAATTAGACTTTTCTCTCTGAGTATCTGTTAGTATTTGATTGCAGTGATTCTTTAAAAGTTTATTAATCAACGGACAAATCACATGTTAAAGTGGAAATCTTTTATGTAGATAATTGATTATGAACACTGACAAACATTTATATTAAAATTTGGAACCAATTTGAACTATTTGAAGCCAAATATTTTCATAGAATATGTATTACGTTGCATAGAAAATCTATATCTGGTCTATCTGTTTTCACTAATAAAATGATGTTAACAGATTTTATTAGTGAAAACAGATTTAACATCATTTTATTAGTGAAAACAGATAGACCAGATTATAGAGTTTCTATGCAACGTAATACATATTAATATCTGGCATCTCTGTGCACAGCCGATGAAACACACACACTTCACAGCGTTGTGTTGACGTATAGCGGAATGAAACCAGTGCTACTAGATTTGCCACAATGGTTATTTCATTAGTATTCAACACGTTCTTTCTGGTAATATTCGAAGCTGAAACAGTTTTATTGAAATAGTAATATCAATAATATAATTAAACTAATGTCACGGATACCAAAAAACATACTTTTTGATGAGATTTTGCAGAAGAAAAACAATTTTTGTTTTGTAACATTATGAGATAACTTGGCAACTTTGCGAAACCAAATGAGATGTAAACAAAGCGCAATCAAGTGAACTAAGTGAAAAACTTTCATCTCATATTTTTAAAGACTTTTATTGTTTGTCGGATAGTTTTTGAAGTATTAAATCGTTAATTAAACAAGTAGCAAGTGAACATTACTAATTATGAAGTCATCCAGCATTCAATGGTAGTGTAATTGTGTGAAAAAGTGATCATGTTTTGAGACGAATCGATTAGTAGATATTCAGAAACATGACGAACTGTAAATCTTGAGACGAAAATGTGTCATAAATTGAAAAGTGAGTTTATTTTAAATGAAAAAACGATCACCGACGAATTTAAAACCATTTTTTTCAATAGGAAAGTGTGACAATAGCTTTTATAATCATTTTAAAACATTTTACAGTTTGGTTCAGGTAGGTTGTAAAATATTATTCATGTTCAAAGTAATGAGGTGAAGGGATGAGATGGAAATAGGAGCTCAGATGAAATAGGGAGCCGTTACCCTATATCCTATTGAAAATACAACGCACGAAACATCCACTTTCAGAAACTCGTAAAGCTAGGTGCATCCGGTTGCCCGAAGTGCCACTATTTATTTAGTCATATAATCGGTCGCGGTCAGTTTTGCCTTTCTCGTATAGAAAGGTTATGCAATCACTTGAAAAATCGATCAGTAAAAATTGGCCCGGAGAACCAAGTGTCCTACACTATTCGACATGTCTGTGTGTGTATCAAATAATGTCACAAACTTATGCTCAAATGAAGAATCTTATAGTCCCATAAGTTGCTATTAAATTTCATCCGGATCCGACTTCCGGCTCTGGAATTATAGGGTAAAACATTGTTATTTTGGTATTTGACTGAAAGCTATTTTTGCGCTTCGGGCACATAACCGATTTCACTATTCTTTACGTTTCGTCTTCGACTCGTCAGTGCAGAGCAGTTCAAATTTCAATTTTCTCAGCGATAGCTGAACCGATATTCACAAGCTTAAATTCAAATGAAAGATAGATCGCTATTGAGTATTATCCCGATCCGACTTTCGGTTCCTGTATTACAGCGCGTTAAGGTGACCATGGAAGCGAGCCACAAATGGCAACCAAGAAACCACCTACCCTCCCACTCAACCTTCCACTATTTTGCCCTGCTTTAGATGTAAACAAACCATGAAACACATTTTTTTACGCGTAGGGGTAAATATGTTGCGCAGAATTGCTATTGCAATTTGGTGACATAATCACTCATCGTATTGATATATGTTTACGATGAACTATCAACTCTGAAGAATGATTTGTGCAAAACTTTTTCGGACCTTCATTAGAAGTTTTCTTCTTAGAATGTTATTATTTTTCACTCACCTTAAGATTTCAACTGCTGTTTATAGCTCTGTGACATAAGTAAGAAACACTTATGAATTGTTCTTCACCGGTAATCTTATCCTCTAATCTAAACATTTTATTATAAAACCTTTGAATAACTCACAGTTCTGGTTTTGAAAATTTTCCAAAAATCCACGATAAAAATATACGGGTGTGTAATGTCAGAGACATAACTGGATGTCGTGAATACGAATATGACACGCTTTATTTATGCTTCCGAATTCGAATTGGTAGTTCATCGATTGTTTGAATTGTGCAACTTTCCCCTCTTTCATTACTAGAAATTTAAACGATGCGCCTAGACTAAATTACAGATTAGTTACATTCAACATTCTGAAACGCAATTAAATATTATGAAATAAGCAGTATAGTTCTTTATAATAAAAAAATGGTGACGATTTGAGTTAGTTCAGCACGCAGACTAAATTCTAAACCCATATTCCAGAACTAAGCTCTAAAACATGAAGACGATTTTTCGCCATGACTACCAGAATGGGTTTTATAGAGTACAGTAAAGTAAATTTCCGCATAATTCTTTAGGAGTATTATTATGGTTCTAAAAAGAACCGAATAGAAGAAGTCTGGAATAAAGAACTGGATTCTGAGTTCAAGAACTAAATTTAGAACCAATAACAGACTCAGAATCCAGTTTCAATTCTAGAATTGCAATTTCGAAACTCAAATTAGTTCCGGAATACAGTTCCAGAATCCAGTTTCAGCACGCAGGCTCTGAATTCTAAACCTATATTGCGGAACTAAAATCTGAAAATTGAACTTCTTGTTACGACTACCGAAAACCAAATGATGGCAGGTGCTCTCTTCGTCGCTGCTGGTTTGACTCCCGCGATAGCAGTATTCTCGCCTTGATGGCCAGCAAGCGAATGAAAGTTGCTACCTGAGCGTTTGAGGTTTTAACCACGCAGAAGGCGCTCTTTTCGTCGCTGCTAGTTGATGGTTTAACTCTCGCGATGGCAGTCTGCTCGCCTTGAAGGCCAGCAAGCGAATGAAAGTTGCTACCTGAGCGTTTGAGGTTTTAACCACGCAGAAGGCGCTCTTTTCGTCGCTGCTAGTTGATGGTTTAACTCTCGCGATGGCAGTCTGCTCGCCTTGAAGGCCAGCAAGCGAATGAAAATTGCTACCTGAGCGTTTGAGGTTTTAACCACGCAGAAGGCGCTCTTTTCGTCGCTGCTAGTTGATGGTTTAACTCTCGCGATGGCAGTCTGCTCGCCTTGAAGGCCAGCAAGCGAATGAAAGTTGCTACCTGAGCGTTTGAGGTTTTAACCACGCAGAAGGCGCTCTTTTCGTCGCTGCTAGTTGATGGTTTAACTCTCGCGATGGCAGTCTGCTCGCCTTGAAGGCCAGCAAGCGAATGAAAATTGCTACCTGAGCGTTTGAGGTTTTAACCACGCAGAAGGCGCTCTCTTCGTCGCTGCTAGTTGATGGTTTAACTCTCGCGATGGCAGTCTGCTCGCCTTGAAGGCCAGCAAGCGAATGAAAATTGCTACCTGAGCGTTTGAGGTTTTAACCACGCAGAAGGCGCTCTCTTCGTCGCTGCTAGTTGATGGTTTAACTCTCGCGATGGCAGTCTGCTCGCCTTGAAGGCCAGCAAGCGAATGAAAATTGCTACCTGAGCGTTTGAGGTTTTAACCACGCAGAAGGCGCTCTCTCCGTCGCTGCTGGTTGATGGTTTAACTCTCGCGATGGCAGTCTGCTCGCCTTGAAGGCCAGCAAGCGAATGAAAGTTGCTACCTGAGCGTTTGAGGTTTTAACCACGCAGAAGGCGCTCTCTCCGTCGCTGCTGGTTGAAGGTATAACTCCCACGACGTCTGCTTCCATCGAACGCACGAAAAGAAATGATCGATTTTCACCACGGTTACCCTTTTATACGCATTCAGTTGAAGATATGTGCCTGACTACCTCAAAATCGTCGTCCTTGCGCGAAAAACCCAAGCGAAAGTAAAGAGTTTTCCGCAATATTTTGAAATTTTGAGAAAACTTAATTTTTAAGTTGTTTGTGGTTATCTCACACTGTTCAAAATGTTATCCTAAATTCCTGATCATATTTTTGATGAAATGGTGAATGAATTATGTTGCTACCATTAATATAGGGTGATTTTTTAAGAGCTTGAGAACTTTTTTAAACAATAAAACGCATAAAATTTGCAAAATCTCATCGGTTCTTTATTTTAAACGTTAGATTGGTACATGACATTTACTTTTTGAAGATAATTTCATTTAAATGTTGACCGCGGCAGCGTCTTAGGTGGTCCATTCGGAAAGTCCGCTTTTTTATCGACAAATTTTGTTCAGCGATGAGGCTCATTTCTGGTTGAATGGCTACGTAAATAAGCAAAATTGCCGCATTTGGAGTGAAGAGCAACCAGAAGCCGTTCAAGAACTGCCCATGCATCCCGAAAAATGCACTGTTTGGTGTGGTTTGTACGCTGGTGGAATCATTGGACCGTATTTTTTCAAAGATGCTGTTGGACGCAACGTTACAGTGAATGGCGATCGCTATCGTTCGATGCTAACAAACTTTTTGTTGCCAAAAATGGAAGAACTGAACTTGGTTGACATGTGGTTTCAACAAGATGGCGCTACATGCCACACAGCTCGCGATTCTATGGCCATTTTGAGGGAAAACTTCGGAGAACAATTCATCTCAAGAAATGGACCGGTAAGTTGGCCACCAAGATCATGCGATTTGACGCCTTTAGACTATTTTTTGTGGGGCTACGTCAAGTCTAAAGTCTACAGAAATAAGCCAGTAACTATTCCAGCTTTGGAAGACAACATTTCCGAAGAAATTCGGGCTATTCCGGCCGAAATGCTCGAAAAAGTTGCCCAAAATTGGACTTTCCGAATGGACCACCTAAGACGCAGCCGCGGTCAACATTTAAATGAAATTATCTTCAAAAAGTAAATGTCATGTACCAATCTAACGTTTAAAATGAAGAACCGATGAGATTTTGCAAATTTTATGCGTTTTATTGTTTAAAAAAGTTCTCAAGCTCTTAAAAAATCACCCTATACAAGTCGAGATATTCACGATTAAGTTCTGCCCATTCTTCCATATGGCTAATTTTGAAAAGGCACCCCATAGTAAAGTAAGTCGTATTCACGACAAAAAGTACTGGTGTGTAATGTCAGAGACATAACTGGATGTCGTGAATACGAATTAAACTGACACGATTTCTTTACACTTTCGAATTCGAATTGATAGTTGATCGATAGTGTGAATATATGTGCCAGACTACCTCAAATTCGTCGTCCTTGCGCGAAAAACCCAAGGAAAAGTAAAGAGTTTTCCGTGTTGTTGTAAAATTTTCAGAAAACTTAATTTTTGATTTGTTTGTGGTTATCTCACACTTTTCAAAATATTATCCTAAATTCCTGATCATATTTTTGATGAAATAGTGAAAGAATTATGTTGCTGCCATTAACACAAGTCGAGATATTCACGATTAAGTTTTGCCCATTCTTCCATATGGCTAATTTTGAAAAGGCGCCCCATAGTAAAGTAAATCGTATTCACGACAAAAGTTTGCCGGCCTGCTTTAGTATTGGTAATATTAGAGTGCCTATAACCAGAGTGACGACATCTCATCCGTAATTTTGGCAACAATTCAAAACATTCCATTAGCTTTACATTGAATTGACAGGTCGTTTGTTCGTTTGGAACTGGGAGCTGTCATTCCAAACGAACAGCTGTCGCCACTCTGATTATAGTCACTCTAGGTAATATCACCCTTTTATATTGGCAGTGATGCCATACATAATTCGAGGAAAAACCCTGCAATGCACTAAAAATGGTATTATTTTCAATTAGTCGCACATTGATATAGTTAAAATTACGGATCAAAACTATTTTCGTACGTCACCATCTGAAAATTTCAATTTTTTTTCATTGTCTCAAAATATACTGTGCAATTTCGGCGGGCGATAAGTATCAAAACTTTCAAACCGTCATACAAAATGACGATGCAAATCCGGTACGGGCTGGTACGGAAGAAGAAAACATCACCGCCTTTGCGAACGAAGCACACAGCGTGCTTTGTTCAGTTTCGTATAGCGTGTACGAGAGAACAAAAACTTACACCGTTTTCAAAACACAACCGAAGTGATTGAATTGACAGTGATTGACATTGAAAAACAAGAACTACTTAAAATGTTTCCTTGATCCTGAGGCATACTCATTTCATAATTGTTTTGTTCCACCCACCGGCATACAAAGAATTAACAAAATTAAGATAATGAACAAACAAAAATTGGCATCATAAAAGATTGCTAATTCAACTATGCGTCAAGGATGCATTTTGTTTGAATATATCTGAAAATATTCTTACATATTTGATATGCCTGTTATTGTTTGAATAATATTCCGAGAGCTAACGTAAACCGAAAAATAAATTCGACTGTAATTTCGGAACATCATTTAACGAAAATAAAAAAAAATCGTTGTTCAACCACTTTGTTTAATTTGTTTCATAGATACAACAACACAAGTTGTATTGATCCACATAAATATTTTAAACAAGCTGACCCGTCGAACTTCGTGTCGCCCAAAAATTATTTGTTCGCATTTATGTGTTCGGAGAGCAGAGTTGTCAAACGACTAAGTGGTTAACGATTCTCTCCAATATTTTCCTGATTACTTAACCTACAATCAACGGAATTCGACACACATTCGACATAAGCCCAAAAAGAGAAACATCACCCAAAATAGTTGTAAAAATGTGTACATCTTTTAAGCATCGATAATGTTTTCTCAGAACTTGTTCTGTAAGTTCAAGTTGCCAAAAAGTGCCACACGTACTTTAGAGTTCTAATAAAATGGATATTTTTAGGTACGAAGGAACTTTTGGTAACTTGGATGGACGACGCTTACATTTTAAGTTGAGATAGATCTTACCAATTTGAACATTCCTCTCAGAAAGAATGGCTTTTATCGTATCAAAGAACGCTCTCTAGCAACTCTTCACACGATTCAATCAGAGCCATCAAAGGAAGACGGATATCATCTCAGCAACAAAAAACCGGCATGGTTCTCATTTAACATAGAATGGACACCAGTGCGAGAGCGAATTTCTCTCGATGACCCGTCTGAACATCACGGGTTAGCACCCTGTTGTAGAGATTCAATCTGAAGCAACTCTCGTTTTGCCATCCGATTCTATACGGACAGTGAATAATTGTGATTGAAACATTTTACACTAAGGTCTTTTTTTATGCGGTCTTTTTATGCGGATTTTTTATGCGTTTTTTTTTAGAAGAATTTCCCTTCTGCGGTTTTTTATGCAAAGTTTCAGAGTTATGCGATTTTTTATGCGTTTTTTTATGCGGTACGTAAACTCGCATAAAAAAAGACTTCATTGTACTATTGCCGCTTATTCTATGTGCATTTAACCTTTGTATGAGTTGTGTCTATGAAAATGTCTGTGAATGCTCCACACCATAGGAATCATCAAGTCGAATTATCGATTAGATTTTCTGCGACAATTATCAAATTGCGATTCTCTCTTGGTAAATTCCACACAGCGCCGATCATTGCAAAACTGTATCTATTTTGGTAAGGGCCGTGAAATACTGAAAGTATGAGGTGATGCGAAAAAATGTAGAAAAATTCTCTCACGGTTCATGCATTGAGAGGCAGCGAGTTATATCTAATTACTAGTTATTATGTGCGCTTTGTGTAATCTAAATCATTCGAAAACAAAATGCAAGGAAAATCTCTTAGTTTGACCTTAGCGCTTCTACAGCACAAACCTTTCATTGATTCACAACGACCAATATTATTCATCTGATTCCATTACACACAATCCATCAACTGGTGAACGATATCAGAACTTTTTCTCCGACCTACAACGGTATTTCTAGAACAGTCATATGCATTCCGCCAGTCATTTTGCAAGCAATAATTGTAATACTCAATTTAGCACGTTGTTCGAAATGAAGAATCATGTGGATCAAGTATGCATGTGAAATCTCCACACAAAACATCTTGTTGCCATTAAAAAAATGTTTTCAACGATCTAGTATTCTTTTCTTCGACGATCAAGCACTTATGCAACTCGTTTCGCGCCAAATTGTAAATCTAGCATCCATTGGTGACTTTTTCAGTGGAAAATTCCATTGTCCATACAAAATAACAAAAATCATTCAACGGTATTGGTAAAAATTCAACATGAAGTTTGATTTCCGAGGTTTAATTCACGGGTGTTTGTTTTCTTTAAGTGAATTCTCAAACAAAAAATCAAATCCGGGGCAATAGAGTTCAACAAATTATTTTAATCTTCGTCAATCTTCGGAAAAACAATATTTGAATTATGAATGATTCAGATTAAAAGAAATTCGCCGTGTTTATCACTTTTTTGGTACTCAAAAGCATATGGCATTTAAGACATCAGTTTAAATCGCGTAAACATACGTTCACCTCACCATTCTATTTATATTTCAAATCTTCATGTTTTAAAACATAAAGCCTGAATTTATGTTGCAATTATCACAGTCGTAGAAGAAACATGTTTGAATTTATACCCATTGATGTAAAGTGCCATACGCTTAAATTTCGGCAAAATCAGTCCAAATGGAAGAGGAATTTTCAAGAATTTTTTATCATGTAAAATAACTTTAAAATATGCTATTTCCTCCAGATCATGATTTGTTTTGCTCATTATTTATCACACTCTTTTGCTGATCTCGACGACCTGATTCGTATGGTATATGAATGTAATAAATTATGTTCCTCCAGGAGTTATTGTTTTGAATTCGAAAATACTGCCATTTTTTCTAATTATTAATAGGAGGAATACACTAAAATATCGATATCTCCGATACGCCTGCTAGACGGCAAACGCGGTTCGGAACCCAAACATAATATAAATAAAATTACCAACTCAAAACCCTCAAAATCTACTTACGTCTGAATTCGGCTGTGACAATACTGCTGGTACTGCTGTATCTTCTCCAGCGCAATGAACGAAGCCCGGCCGATGTCGTGCTTTTTTAGGAAATCGATGCACGCCTGAGCATCGTTTACCTTCTCGACCACGATGAAATCCAACTGACCGCAGCAGGTCGAGATGGCAACGTCGTAACGGGAATCGATCCCACCGAGATTTCCCAACCGTCCGAGAATGCCTGGAATGCGACCTTCGTTTTTCTGCTTCATCAGTGCATCCAACACCTTCCCCTGGGACCGGGTCGCCTGCATGGCCGACATCGATTCCTGCAGCTTTGCCTGTACACCACGCAACTGCTGACGAAGTTCCCGCTCTTCGGTCACATTTTCCTGCAGTTTGCCCTGCGCCGACTGAAGATCGTTTCGCAACTGGGGTAGGTTTTGTTCCAACTCTTGCAAACGGACTCGCTTTTCCTCGTACGTTTTTTTGGACTCCTCGTACGAATACTTCAGAGTTTCTAGTTTGCGCTTCTCCGTAGTTTCGTTGTGTTGACAGATTTTCAATTCCGATTCTGCCAGCGACAGCGCGGATTTGCTGTCGTCGACTGCTTTCTTCAAATCGATCAGTTCCGTTTGTTGTTTTTCTTTCTCTTCCAACAGTGCTTTCGTCTCGTCTTTCAGGGTTTCCAAATTGGCCGTCAATTTTGTCTCGACTTCTGTTTTTTGCTTAGTCAATGATTCGATTTTCTTCTCGGATTCGGTAATTTCTTTCGCATTTTTCTCCGGAACCTCCTTCAATTCCAGAAGCTTCTTATTCTCCGTCTCAATCTGAGCCATCGTTTTTTTACGTCGTTCATTTGTGGCCTTCATATTGGCCTGCACTTTAGTATACTTATCGAGGGATGACTTCAAAGCGGACTCTTTTTCTTCTTTCTTCTTCACCAACCCGTCGTACTGCTTAATCTCTTCTTTCACCAAGGCCTCTTTCTCCAATCGTTCTTTTTTCAGTGCCTCGTAGGAGTCGTCATGTTTTTTAAGACTACCGCTCGCTTTGTCACGGTCCGCTTCTAATTCGCCGATTTTCTTGCGTTGCTCACTGAGATATTTCTGAATTTGCTGATTTTTCGTTCTGGTAAGAGAATTTTCCAGCTTCAGATACTCGACGGCTTCATGCATCGGTTTCTCCAGATCCTTCATCTCCCGTTCGGCCAATTTGCAACGATTATGCTTTTCCGTACGTTCCTCGTTTAGCATCTCAACGCGCTCATTGATTTTAACCAGTGGTTGTTTGTACCTGGTCGTTCCAACGATATCCTCCAAATACTCCAGAAGGCCGCAATCGTTTTCGGTCAGCGCTTTTGGTTTCATCATCGAAATCGACTCTACCTCTCCCTGCAGAATCAAAAATCGATTGTGGTCCAAATCGATACCGTGCTGTTTCAACAGTTTGGAAACCTCCTTGAAATGTACTCGCTTGTTATCGATCGTATAATACGAGGAATTGTCTCTGGAAGCTGTTCGGGCTACGACAAACTCCGAATTCGGTACCACCTCGAACGAGCCGTCTTCCTTATCAACAATTCGCTGAAAGTGCACCCCCACCGTACAGGTTTGCGTATTGGGGTGCTTCGAGGAACTGTGCAGCAAAACCGACAATTTTTTCGAACGAATCTTCTGTGCCCGATATCCAAACACAAAAAGCATTGAATCGATCACGTTACTTTTTCCGCTACCGTTCGGTCCGATGATGGCTGAGAACCGCTGATGAAATGGACCTAGTGTTACGTGTCCAGCGTAACTTTTGAAGTTATAATTCGAAATGTTTGTAATAATCAACCGTGGTCCTTTGCACTCTGTCGAACAGTATGGTGGCACCGGTGGTGGAATGTAGATGCCTCCGACGCGAGTTCCTCCTGTAGTAGAGCGAAGCAAAAACGTTTATCAAAACTACACTACCATCAGCATCATCAAAATCTCACCTTCTTCATCTTCTGAGAGATTGGCGTCATCATCAACGTCCACTTCCATTGATTCCGCCGGAGGTTGTGGTGCCTTGGGAGAAGCATCCCGTGCTCCTCCCGAGCGACGCTTATTTTTACTCATTGTTTCTTATAATGCCTGAGGAACAATTCTTTCTCTTTTACTTTCGAAACACTGGACAAATTGTACAAAACTGCTGTTATAGATCGGCAAAACAAGAAACTGTTGGAGGCATCATCAGGCTGTTTGACTATTTTGACGTTTATTTAAAAAAAATTTCAACCAGAGATGCCAGGTGAAAGTTTAAAATTAATTCAGGCAGGGTTGAAAAAGTCTGCAAACTTTGAATTCTCTACATAGAATAATGCATGGAAACGGTTTAACGAGTAAAAACAGACCGCGGTCATGTGAAAATTCCCTAAATTTAAACGAATGTCTACGAGAAAAATGATTTTCAAAAATCTGCAGATTTAAGATAGTTTCCGATTAACAGACAAATCTACAGACATGGCATCTCTGTTACCAACTGGCGCTCAGTTTCAAAACCGCTTAATAACGTTTCTGAAGGGAGAAAGCGTGCCAGTACAGGGTGTCTATTATGGATTTTTCCAATGCTCCGTTTGAATGAAAAGGAAATTTGAGTTATGGATTTTTACTTGACTGTTCATAACTGAAAAAGCGACATAATACTGGTGGTTACCATGTCAATAAATTTTCGCTCGTCTATTGAATGTGCCAGACCCTGTCAGCCTAGAGAGAAGCCAAACTTCAGCTCAGCTACGCGAGAGCTCGAAATAGTGATCGATTAATCGAGTAATATTTCTATATATTCCAGTAATATTAGCTTGAAATAATATTCGTTTATTGCAGCAATCGAATAGTTTGAAAAATTCAATTACAATAATCGAATAATTAGTCGAGTAATCGATTATTAAACCAGATAATCGATGAAAATTTAATCGAATAGATTTAAAATCATACTCGATTATGGAATAATTGAGTAGTTCGAAAAAATCGACATCAATGCAAACAATTGACATTGCACAATGCACAATGCTGCTATTTTGGTGCGCACAAGCTCTTTGAATATATCTCGTGGTGTGAGTGATAACTCATGTTTAGACTACGTGCACTTTTTAAGAAAATGAGTGGGGTGTCACTCAATGTTATGTTCAATGAAGGTGCACGAGTTTAATATTTCTCCGCTACTTCTATGTGCGAGACATGATTCGGAATCGCCTGAGGATTACATGTTCGCAAAAAAGTATGGCGCTTCCGATTTGCTCCTGATATGTGAGAGCTGGATCTTGATAATATGATGTCTTTGAGAAACACAAGTGACGTACACTCAGAAAAAAATGTGGTTCTCTACATTCATTTCAAGTTTATAAACTCATTAAGATATCAACTACACTCCATTGGTACCTCAAAGGTTTTGCGCATAAATGTAAAGTCTGTCGTAAATAGCTTAATTATGTGTCATCACATTTTAATCTTTAGCGAGGACATGTTGATGTCGAATGCTTTGAATATAAAATTAAGCATAAGATTAATGCCACAACATATCAGTTTGAAGTGTCGCTTTATCGATATATATTTGCTCAATAATTGCTCAATAATCTTTATATTCACTGACAATCGTGGCAATACTAATGTCAAGCATATAATAAAAAAATTGAACAAAATGACTACAAGAAATTTCGTCACAGTGGTCGAATCAGATTTTCTATCATATTTCTTAGAAATTCTTAGTTTACCAAACTCAATGAATTAAAACACATTTTTTGAAATTTAATGAATTTCGTATTCATTGATTATAATAGCTTTTTTCCCAACCATACACTGTCGTGACAAAGCGTTCAAGTATTCTCTGGAAGAGAGACTAAACTGTAGTGGAATAATTCTGCAATAAGAAAACCATTTAATAAAAACATATTTTATGACATATTTACCGGTTTGTTTTCAACCTAAATCATAAACTATGAAAGCTGTTGTGGTTGTCAAAATTCGACAAAACAGCAAGGGGTTAAACAATTGCTAAGCGTTTCCAGTAAAGCGTTAGTGACTAACGCTTATGTTGAAAACAAGACGATGTAACTGAGAAATTTGGTGGGAATACACAGAAAAATATTAACTTGTATTGGTGTGGGTCATGCATGCAAACCGGAAACGAATTTCAGGTGTATGGGTAATCAGAGCTGAACACGGACATAGGTGTTTGTGTTGGTTTTAGGTTCGCATTGAAAAGAGAAAATTTGAGCAAAGATTCACTTGACTAACTTCGTGGCGTTCGGACGTGCCGAGATTTCCAGATTTGTGTTGTAAGATGGCGGATCAGTGCGGAAATAAAAACTACGACATAAACTTTCCAAAAAATTCTTCCTATTCTTCAGAATTCCAGTTGTTCTTTATTTTAGCACAGGCTCAACTATACCCATTTTTTTTAAATGAGAGATTTTCCTCTACTTATTGATTCAATATTATTGTCCCGGAAAATGTAAAGAAACTTTCAATAGACACTGTATTTGGTTTTCTTCGTTGAATAACAACGAATACGATAACCGATATGAAATCATTACTTAACTTTGTCTTGTAGTGTGTCACATTATCATTGCCAAATTTTGTTACGGTGACCAGTTGGCTACCCAAAACAGTCAATGCGAACATGTCTTAAGAATTAGGTTACCGAAAAGTTACATCGCAACTTATTGTAGCTTAGTTTGATGAAATGCGAATTCGTAATGTTTTTTTGACTTCATTGTCACCATCATAATCCGACTTATTTCGTTGTGTATCTTGCGACCATTATGCAGCATACGATTTATTTTCCATTTTAGGAATAAGTCACAGGTGCTACTTGGGATCCTAGTTTAAACTTACTACTACAGAAATAGATTTAATTACGTTTTTGGTTCAGTATACACGTATCTTCCATGTTACTTGATTATCAAAACAATAAATTCAATGAATGAACTTGACCTTCAATAAACAAAATCATCTCTTTCATAGTTCATTAAGTAAATTGCTTGGTTATTTGTTTTGTTTTAATAACAACACTACTCTTGAATTTTACAGTGACAAACACTGTTTATTTACGTTTGACGATTCGTTTAGTTCCTTTTGGCTTCCTCTCCGCGCGTCTCTGATTTTAACAGGGTCTCTAATCTAAACTACCATGGTAAATGGATGGGTGGCAAGATTTTTCTATGTGTGAGTGCGATTGTCATTATTTTTGGAAATTGAGGAAGAAAAGTGTAAACATCGAGCGTTTCAGGATCATTCGTCGAATCATGTCCATTTGCCATAACCGAGAACAAAGTTTTGTTTCATATTTGATAATTTGGAAAAATTAAACTACATACCTGAAAGCACCACATATTAGCACTGGAATAGAATTTTGAACCATATTTTGTTTCGATATTTACTTTCGGCGCCAGATGGTAAAACCTTACAAACATGGATAAAAAAAAGATTATTCACGTGTTGTCATCAAACATATGATATAAAACTGTCCTATACACTTGAATATCTTGGATAAAATTTGAAATTTTCAGTTCATGTATAGATTTGATTCAGATGATAAAACATGAGAAAAAAGACGAGTAAAGCAACTTTTGATAATAATTTATAAATTTATCTCAAAATCCAACCATAAAAACAATGAATTTTCCTGATATGAAACATCAAACATACAACGAAAAGTAACTGAATCATTATTGATCGATTCTTTTTACCAAATTTTCACAAGTTTTTGTATGTTAGTATTCAATTCATAAAAAAAATAAAAACCCGGCATTTTTTCGAATTTTCAAGCAAAATCTGATTATTACCATTACCATAGCTTAGTTCAAAGCTTGCCCCCAGAGCAGCGCCGTGGTCGCAGAACAGTTGATTGGATTCTTCAATTGGATGTCGGATTTTTCGAATTATTCGTTTATTCATTTATCTAGTTTAATTTTAAAACTAATCGATTCGATTATTTGGGTTATTAATCGATTACTCGATTAAATCTTGTATTATTGTTATTGAATTTTTTAAATTACTTGATAATTTCAATACTCGAATATTGATTTTAAACTAATTGTTTTAATTTTACTCGATTATCAGTTGCACCCAATGCGAAATCGAATGGAAAATAGCTTCGAGCTCCATTTAATTTTCTGGGCGAATTAATAATTGGAAAGATATTTTTTCCTGTGTACCTAAATTAAAAACGATAGCGCCCTTCAGAAAAGTGTAGAGATGTTTTCTATCAGTGTAAGAGTAAAAAAAATCACTGTTTTGTTTTCATTGCGGAGCCCCGAAAATTTGAAACGTTTGTATGGAAAATACTCTGACAAAATTGTTTCAATTGTGCAGAAAATTTGTTTAGTTTATAGCTTAGTAGTAGAATCTACCGTGGCAGTTGAGGATTTTAAATTACCTCCTCTAACAACGCTGATATCTTAAAGGTTTGTAAACGTTTTATGCTTTCGTTTAGTCATATTTATAATTCCATGTAATTTGCAGCGAATCGATTATGGCCGGAGACAAAAAGCGTCGTTCCCGGTCACGGGAACGTGTGGACACGGAACGGGATCGTGCACGTGATCGTTACCGGGAGCACTTGAACGAACGGGATCGGGACCGAGACCGAGAGCGGGAATATATAAACGAACGCGATAGAGATCGCGAACGTGACAGGGACTATTTGAACGAACGTGATCGAGATCGAGAACGCGAACGAGATCGTGATCGGCTAGATAGGGAACGTGACCGTGAACGAGATCGGGACCGTGGTTATGCAGACAGACTATCTGCTTCCAACAGGGATCGCGTCGGGGAAGGAATAACCAAACGCCGGTCGTCGGGTGAATGGAACCGTGATAAAAAGAAAAAGAAAGATGAACCTGAGAAAAAAGAGGAATCTGAAGAAGTCGAGGAAAAGAAGGCAATGTTGAAGCAGGAAACGGGATCCAAGAAGGAACCACTTTCGCTTGAGGAACTTCTAGCAAGAAAAAAAGCGGAGGAACAAGCAAGAAGTAAACCTGTGTTTATCACCAAGGAACAGCGAGCGGCCGAAGCTTTGAAGAGAAGACAGGAAGAGGTGGCTGCAATGAAAGCTGCTACTTCGAATTCTGTTGCCAAATTTGGAGATGTGCCTGTTACGGTTCTGCTCAATCGAGAGAAAAAGGATCCCCTGGAGAAATACGATCGAAGAGAAAGGGAACGCGAACGGGAACGGGAGCGAGAAAGAGCTAGAAATCGTGATCGAGATGGTAAGGACAAAGACGGCGACGATGACAAGAAACGTTCGGCTACGGATGATCCTAGCTCGAAAGACAAGGAAAAAGAACAGGAAGCTATTCGGGAACGATATTTGGGAATAATAAAAAAGAAAAGGCGCGTGCGAAGACTGAACGACAGGAAATTCGTGTTTGATTGGGATGCAGCAGAGGATACTTCTGTGGATTACAACAATCTTTACAAGGAACGACATCATGTTCAGTTTTTCGGTCGCGGTAATATTGCTGGAATCGATATCAAAGATCAGAAGAAAAAGCAGAGTAAATTTTACGGAGATTTACTGGAAAAGCGACGAACCGATGCCGAGAAAGAACAGGAAAAGGTTCGTTTGAAGAAGGTCAAAAAGAAAGAAGAAAAACAGAAATGGGACGATCGGCACTGGTCGGAAAAGGAATGCGATGAAATGACTGAACGAGACTGGCGTATCTTCCGAGAGGATTATAACATTACCATCAAGGGAGGTAAGATTCCAAATCCCTTCAGATCATGGAAGGAATCCGGTTTTCCGAAAGAAATCTTGGATATTATCGATAAGGTTGGATACAAGGAACCAACTCCTATTCAGCGGCAAGCTATTCCGATTGGTTTGCAGAACAGGGACATCATCGGTATTGCTGAAACCGGTTCCGGTAAGACATTAGCCTTTTTGATTCCACTGTTGAATTGGATTCAATCGCTTCCGAAGATCGATCGACTAGAAACGGCTGATCAGGGCCCTTACGCGATTATTCTGGCCCCAACCCGTGAGTTGGCACAACAGATCGAGGAAGAAACGCAGAAATTTGGACAACCGTTGGGTATTCGTACAGTTGTTGTTGTAGGTGGTTTATCCCGAGAAGAGCAAGGATTCCGGCTTCGGCTCGGTTGCGAAATTGTCATTGCCACCCCGGGTCGTTTGATTGATGTTTTGGAGAACCGTTACTTGGTATTGAATCAGTGTACGTACATCGTTTTGGATGAGGCTGATCGTATGATTGACATGGGTTTTGAACCGGATGTGCAGAAAATTTTGGAATACATGCCCGTAACCAATTTGAAACCGGACACCGAGGAAGCTGAAGATGCCTCCAAACTGATGGCAAACTTTAATACCAAAAAGAAGTATCGTCAAACGGTGATGTTCACGGCCACTATGCCTCCGGCTGTGGAACGTCTTGCCCGTACGTATCTTCGTCGTCCTGCTACAGTTTATATTGGTTCCGTTGGTCGTCCAACCGAACGAACGGAACAGATTGTACACATCATGACCGAGAACGAGAAGCGTAAGAAGTTGATGGAAATTCTGTCCCGGGGTGTCGAACCTCCGTGCATTATCTTCGTCAACCAGAAGAAAGGTGCGGACGTTCTTGCCAAAGGATTGGAAAAATTGGGCTACAACGCCTGTACGCTGCACGGTGGCAAAGGTCAGGAACAGCGAGAGTACGCTCTGGCTTCGCTCAAGAACGGCTCGAAAGACATTCTGGTCGCGACGGATGTTGCTGGTCGTGGTATCGATATCAAGGACGTTTCGCTGGTCATCAACTACGACATGGCCAAAACGATCGAGGATTACACCCATCGTATTGGGCGTACTGGTCGTGCCGGTAAGACCGGTTGTGCTATTTCCTTCTGCACCAAGGACGACAGTCATCTGTTCTACGATCTGAAGCAGATAATTATGGCGAGTCCGGTGTCGGTTTGTCCGCCGGAACTGATGAATCATGCTGACGCTCAGCATAAACCCGGAACAGTGGTCACCAAGAAACGAAGAGAGGAAAAGATTTTCGCCTAATCTTCGGCTAGGATTAATCTTGTCACGATTACGATTGCAAGACAACAATGTGTAGGAAGTTCTGTCAACTGGTGCATTATTTCTATTGATATCACACTGCCTTTACCTTTTTTTGCGAGGTGCATAGCTTATTTCAGAACATAGGATGTGACGAGATGAACCGTGAACGGTCTTAGCCGTCTGTCAACAGACAAACCAAAAAATTTGTAGTAGGTAATGTTAGAGACATAATAGCGAGATTGACGTAGGTCTGCTATCGACAAGGGGCAGATCACTTTAAAAATGCACATTTATTTTGGTACATTGTTCTACTAATAAATGATCCAGTTCAATAAAATCTCATTAGTTCTTTGTGAATGCTTTGGAATCTGAAAAAAACCGTAGGTTACCCTTTCTGAAACTTTCAACACAGTTGACAATTATTTCCACGAACTAAACCCCGAACAAATTGGTTGCCTCTCGTTTGTCGAACGGCGCACAAAGAAAAACCACCACATGCTTGTGTGCCCTTCCCTATAGCGCTAATGTTCCGCACCGAGCCGTGACACCCATGAAGTTGGACGTCGTATGGATTAGTGACGGCACTTATTCTGATTGAAACGAAGTGAACAATGAACATACTAGATAAAAAGTTCAAAAGAGCAGCTCTAACAGCTACAAAAATACCAACGTATAGAATTTTTGAATACGACTTACTTTACTATGGGGTGCCTTTTCAAAATTTACGCTCAGCGAGAGTGATAAGTTTTTGGTCGTGAATATCTCTTGTTGTATCTAACGTTTCAACATAATTTTTGCTACACGCTATCGGAAATATGATGAGCAATTTACGATAAAATTTTCAGATGTATGACATAATCACAAATAATTCAAAATTAAAGTTTTCTAACATGTTTGGTATCAACGATCATGAAATAATAACGCCTTTCTCGTACCTGGGTAGGTATAAAAGGTTAACTAGTAAAATAAATAATATAAAAAAGGTTAACACTGGATCTATTTTGTTCATTCCAATCCACACGAGCAGGAAATGAAGCAAGTGCATCATTCCGGTTGTTTCAGGTCCAAAGCTCAGTTCCAGTTCTATTATCAAGAATTCAGTTTAACATTGAATCAATTGCGGGACGTTCGCAGTTTCACTTCAAACAAGAGCGATTGCGTCATCCTGATGCTGATCGTATGCATTGGAGCAAAATGGGGAACATTATACAAAATCAACCCTTCTACTTCATTCACTCTTGCCTACGCAGTTGACTCGTTCAGCCCAGATCAGAATTCAATTCTAGGGTTTAGTTCTGAAATTCAGTTTCAGAATTCAATACCTGATATTTTTTCATTCCCAGAACCCAAATTTTAAATTTGGTTCCTCGCCCAGAATCCAAGGCCAGAATGAAGTACCATAATTCTGGAACTAAAACCGAATTTAAGAACTTGATTCTTAACCCGGATTTTGGAACCGAAATCTGAGTCTAAGATCAGGATTGATTCGAGACCTGGACTTTGGATCTAAATTTTGAAACTGAATTTTGGAATAGTGGTTCGGATCAGAACTCAGTTTGGAAATTCTTGGCCGGATTTAAGATTCAGAATATAGTTTCAGTTCTTCTGGATCTTCAGACCGAAATCCAGGAACAGAACTCAGATCCAGAATTAAGTTATATTTCATTAATTGAGTTCTACACTGCACTCAGAGCCCAGGTTTGGGATTCTAGACCAGAATGCAAGTCTAAAATTTGGTCACTAATTTGTCACTTGAGCGTGTAGTAGAATAATTTCACTGGAATAATATTTTAACACCATTAATTTCTACTATGTGTAGTAGAACTGAATGGTGTTAAAATATTATTCTATTAAAATTTGGTTCTAAAGTTCAGTTCTACAATTCTAGAAAAGTAACTGAACTTAGGAGTTACATTCGGAAGATCTTAGAACAAAGTTCTGGATCTTTTGAGCAGCACTCTGGATCCAAGTTTGAAAACAAAATCTTGGAATTATGTAACTAAAATTCAGCTGTGGATCAGAATCCAGGTCCAGAGTTCAGTGCTAGGATTCAGGTTCAGAATTCAGAGCCGAGAAAGAATACCAATCTCGAATTCAGTTCCACAACACAGGTTCAGTGATGAGTTTAACTTTTCAGAATTCAGTTATCGAGTTCAAGTTCGGAATTCAATTCCCGAATCTGGCATTGAAATTGAGTTTCAGAATTCTATTCTAGCATTCGGATCAAAAATTCAGTTCCTGAATTCCAGTTAAAGAATTCAGAATATTTAACGTCAAAGAACTGAAACTGAACGATCCATTTTATCCGTCTCCACGTCATCCAGTTATGTCACTGACATTACCCACCCTCCTTTTTAGATTGACTACTTCATTCCGGAATATCCTTTTTCATTTTTCGGGCCGATAGAATGTATTTTTTCTGTTACTCGCACACAAACGACCAGCAGCTGAATGATTTAATCGCGGGATTCATTTCAGGCATCCAGAAGGTGGTATTTTCTACGATATTGATACGCCGTTTGCTGGCTTTATTTACATTTGTTTGGTGCGAATTTCGCACAGCGAAAAGGGCAAAACCTATCAAATTATTCTAGATTTGCACTAAACTGATTAGTTTTACCTTCGATTTTCAAGAAAAGTAATATTAATATGTCTTTAGATATCATTTACAGCCATTAGAACGGCTGATTTTTCATAATGTTCTCCATCGTTGTTCACTTTTCGTTTTCTTTTCCTCCAATGCAAACGACCAGAAGCTGTGTGGTGCAATTGCTCTTGTTTGAAGCGAAACTGGCTTTGCGAAAGAACCGCAACACGTCTGTTTGCTCTGCCGATTGATTCCAAAATGAACCAATTTTTGTTAAGAGTTTCCTTTTTACGTGATTTCGTTTGTAGCTTTTTCACAAATGTGCGGTTACAACGGCCACAAAAATAGCAAAATATAGAATTCTGATGTCGATTATTTCATTTCTGATTTGCATACTTCATTGAAAGAAATTATCAAGATGCTATACGGTATTCATTTCTGGCATTCAGAAGAGCCAAATTAATCTCTACGATAATAAACACTGTTCGGAATCTTTTTCTCGAATGAATTTCGCATAGCGAAAAGTGTACGAAGCTAATCAAATTATTCTGGATTAATTCTAAACTGAACCAAATTTGATTAAGAGCTTCCTTTTCACGTGATTTCGTTCGTAGCTTTTTCACAAATGGGTGGTCCCAACGGCCACAAAATGAGTTTTTTCCCCATTAATACGTTTATTTCTTAAGGCAATTTACAGGCAGTTTTTCTTCGCCGTAGCATCACTTTTACATAGAATTCTTATCCTAATATAATACTAATATAGTCACAACGATTTGAGTTTAATAAAACATATTCTTCTTATTTTTAAATATCATATTATTTGAACCAAACGATTAACTGCTATAAATTATAAAATAAGCTGAAATTTTTATACATTTTGTTGTTGATTTCATAACTTATTTCGAGTTTGTTTCAGCATATCATTTTATTAAAATTTTGCTATTGGATGAACTAATGGACGCAGTAGGAGTCAGAACTAAGTCTCAAAAGGGTCTCAATATTGTCTTTATGAAATGATAAAGAAGTTTCATGTAAGAAAGGTCATGAGTTTGATGACTCTAAAAACTGCTAGCCTTTCGCAATAAAAAAAAACAAATTGGATTCCCATTCGATCGGATATGTACATATATTACTTCAAATGACGACAACTCATGGCATAGATAATTCACAAATAGCATGAGAAGGAGTGATCCGAGGTAGCGCCCTTGTTTCGACACGTGAAGAACACAAAAACTATTTCAAGTTGATGGACACACGACTTACTATTATGTCTATTTATTTAACCCCGGTTTAAACTACCATACAAATTTATTTTGTCGACTCCCGGATTCAGATTTCGGAAGTAGCGGTCATCAAAATGAAAGTATATCAACTTCATGACCTTTCTGCTCCATTTATCCACTTCCTTGGGTCACTTAGAAGCAGCGATGTCCGAGCTCAGCATACGAGCTGCTCTATACCTGCTGTGCGTGCCTATTTAACTCGTGTGCTGTCCTTTTAAAACCAGACTCATGAGCGTGTGCTATTTGTGTAGTCCACCTACTGACAAGAGAAAAGACAAGAGTGGACACTGTGTGCTTAAAAATATATTCTATTTTTTGAAAAAAAAAAAAAGAATGGACACTCAAGTCAGCACATGAGCCAGCACATGAGCCAGCTCATGAGTCAGCACATGAGCCAGCACATGAGCCAGCTCATGAGCCAGCAGATGAGCCAGCACACCAGTTGAATCGCGAGCTGGTTCTACGAAGCACATGACTCTCGATCTAGTAGCAACACGACACACGAGTGTGTGCTTCAGACTTCGTGTGCGTGTTTTTGAAAAAGCACAGCACACGGGCTGTATGAGAACTGGTTCGTGTGCTGGGCCATTACTGCTTGGAAGTACTCATGCCGGCTTCAGTACATTGTCAGGTAATCATTCTGTTTACTGGCGTATAATAATAGATCCAGATTTGATTAACAGTAACCAATCGTCACCAAAAGTCTAACCGAGTCTGCATCAGTATAGCTAAACATGTTCCGAAGTGTGCTTGCGTTCGTTATTTCAGTCCTCAGTAGGCATGTGTGACACTCAGCAGCAGAATATCTTTTCCATCTGTAGACTATGGTATTTGCCATTGGTACCAATCCATTTAGCATCTGTTAGCTCCAGTGTTGGTGATTGCCGAAAATTTGACAGAAGCTGCTATATTGCTCTCTATATTGTATACAACATTTTCAATCCGTTAGAAGATGCTACAAGAACTCGAGTCATTCAATGCATGAACCACGAGAGAATTTTTCTACATTTCTTCGCTCCACTTCATACTCTGAGTATTTCACGGCCCTTGAAAAAATATACAGTCTGATAATGATCGTTGCTGTGTGGAATTTCCTAAGAGAGGATCGCAAGTTGACAATTATCGCAGAAAATCGAATCGATGGTTCAACTTGATGTTTCTCATACTAGGTTGCAATATTTCAAAACCCTTGTGTGGAGCATTCACAGACATTTTCATAGACACAACTTATACAAAGGTTATATGCACATAGTTAGAATAAGCGGCAATAGTAAAATAGTTCTATCGCAATTATCCACTGCCCATACAGAATCGGATCGCGAAACGAGAATAAGCGACCGTTTATTGCTTCAGAGAGGATCCCCACAGCAGCGTGCTAACCTTTGATTCTCAGAAATGTCATCGAAAGAAATTCGCTCTAGCACTGGTGTCTATTCTATGTTAAATGAGCCATGCCGGGTGTTTGTTGTTGCGATGATATTAGTCTCTCTTTGATGGCACTGATTCAATCATGTGAAGAGTGAGCGTTATTTGATACGATAAAAGCCATCCTTGGTTAGCTCGAGCGCAATCGCTTTCCTGTCATCTAGCACCATTTCATCTAGTTTTGGCATTGACCTTTGTAACCGCATCGGAAGGCCTAGCGCTGCAGGTTTCATTGATATTCGATCAACACAAAACTGTCGAAACCAAAATTTCACGTGCCTGCCGAACAACGTTGACGTTAGTTTTTGTGGTAGTTGAGCTTTGACGCATGCTACTGGGACAGAAAACTAACGGATCACCAACCTTTACTGAAAGTATTCGGCTCCAAGAAAGATATTCCACTGCACACAGTCAATCTTCAACGATGGGCATTATTGTTTCTCGGATTCGACTTCAACGTGGAGTCTATCGTAACAGACAAATTTGAAGACGCGGAAGAACTTTCTCGTTTGATAAGTAATCACCAAAAGCCGAAGAAAGAGTATGTTACTGCAGCAATAAATCTTGAAGAAGAGATAACACAAGCCTTGAGGAATGTGTCACAATACTTCCAATAAATCAAATGCTGGTCAGAACAGTAACGAGTAAGGACATTTTACTACAACAGGCCATACAGCACATCGATAGTAGATGACCGAGCAGTACCAAGATTACGGATCGGAGCTTGAGGACTTTCTATTCTCCGCAGTAAACGGATGCGTCATAATGAACGAGCGTATTGTGAGTCCGAGATCAACCATCGACGTGTTCTGAAGCAGCTTCATCATGGTCACCAAGGCTTCGAACGGACGAAGGCAGTCGCTCGCAGCGTAGTTTTCTTGGGAAACATCGACGATGACATTGAAATTCTAGTTCATAAGTGTTGCATCTAAGAAGTCTCCAACACATCATCAAGCGCAACCATGGCCGCTAGTGGGTGGACCATGGAAAAGGATTCGCCTAGACTACACAGGACCGTTTGACACGGCAAACTACATCATCTGTTACAATCAGGACTACGATTGGAAGCTTGGCACATGGAACTGCAAATCGCTTGGCTTCCCAGGATACGACCGGATGCTGCATGATGAGCTTCAAATCCGCGGCTTCGATGTCGTAGCATTGCAGGAACTTTGTTGGACGGGACAGAAGGTGTGGAAAAGTGGGCACCTTGTACCAGAGCTGTGGGATAATCAGCGTTCTAGGAACGGGATTTGTAGTGTTGGCAAGATGCGCCAGCGCGTGATTGGGTGGCAGCCAATCAGTGATGTGCGTATTGAAGATCAAGGGTCGTTTCTTCAATTACAGCATCATCAATGTGCACTGCCCACATGAGACAAGACCCGATGACGAGAAGGAAGCATTTTACGCGCAGCTGGAACGAACCTACGACAGCTGTCCACGGCGGGATGTAAAACTTGTCATCGGCGACATGAATGCTCAGGTAGGCTGGGAGGCAATGTACAGGCCTTTGATCGGGCTGGAGAGTCTGCACGCGGTAACAAACGACAACGGCCAACGATGCGTGAACTTTGCAGCCTCCCGAGGAATGGTAGTTCGAAGCACCTTTTTCCCCGCAAAGATATCCACAAAGCCACCTGATCAACATACGGAAAATCAAATCGACCACGTTCTCATCGACGGGCGATTCTTCTCCGACGTCATCAATGTCCGCACTTACCGCAGTGCCAATATTGATTCTGACAACTAACAACTGATTTTCCGAAAGAAATCTTGGATATTATCGATAAGGTTGGATACAAGGAACCAACTCCTATTCAGCGGCAAGCTATTCCGATTGGTTTGCAGAACAGGGACATCATCGGTATTGCTGAAACCGGTTCCGGTAAGACATTAGCCTTTTTGATTCCACTGTTGAATTGGATTCAATCGCTTCCGAAGATCGATCGACTAGAAACGGCTGATCAGGGCCCTTACGCGATTATTCTGGCCCCAACCCGTGAGTTGGCACAACAGATCGAGGAAGAAACGCAGAAATTTGGACAACCGTTGGGTATTCGTACAGTTGTTGTTGTAGGTGGTTTATCCCGAGAAGAGCAAGGATTCCGGCTTCGGCTCGGTTGCGAAATTGTCATTGCCACCCCGGGTCGTTTGATTGATGTTTTGGAGAACCGTTACTTGGTATTGAATCAGTGTACGTACATCGTTTTGGATGAGGCTGATCGTATGATTGACATGGGTTTTGAACCGGATGTGCAGAAAATTTTAGAATACATGCCCGTAACCAATTTGAAACCAGACACCGAGGAAGCTGAAGATGCCTCCAAACTGATGGCAAACTTTAATACCAAAAAGAAGTATCGTCAAACGGTGATGTTCACGGCCACTATGCCTCCGGCTGTGGAACGTCTTGCCCGTACGTATCTTCGTCGTCCTGCTACAGTTTATATTGGTTCCGTTGGTCGTCCAACCGAACGAACGGAACAGATTGTACACATCATGACCGAGAACGAGAAGCGTAAGAAGTTGATGGAAATTCTGTCCCGGGGTGTCGAACCTCCGTGCATTATCTTCGTCAACCAGAAGAAAGGTGCGGACGTTCTTGCCAAAGGATTGGAAAAATTGGGCTACAACGCCTGTACGCTGCACGGTGGCAAAGGTCAGGAACAGCGAGAGTACGCTCTGGCTTCGCTCAAGAACGGCTCGAAAGACATTCTGGTCGCGACGGATGTTGCTGGTCGTGGTATCGATATCAAGGACGTTTCGCTGGTCATCAACTACGACATGGCCAAAACAATCGAGGATTACACCCATCGTATTGGCCGTACTGGTCGTGCCGGTAAGACCGGTTGTGCTATTTCCTTCTGCACCAAGGACGACAGTCATCTGTTCTACGATCTGAAGCAGATAATTATGGCGAGTCCGGTGTCGGTTTGTCCGCCGGAACTGATGAATCATGCTGACGCTCAGCATAAACCCGGAACAGTGGTCACCAAGAAACGAAGAGAGGAAAAGATTTTCGCCTAATCTTCGGCTAGGATTAATCTTGTCACGATTACGATTGCAAGACAACAATGTGTAGGAAGTTCTGTCAACTGGTGCATTATTTCTATTGATATCACACTGCCTTTACCTTTTTTTGCGAGGTGCATAGCTTATTTCAGAACATAGGATGTGACGAGATGAACCGTGAACGGTCTTAGCCGTCTGTCAACAGACAAACCAAAAAATTTGTAGTAGGTAATGTTAGAGACATAATAGCGAGATTGACGTAGGTCTGCTATCGACAAGGGGCAGATCACTTTAAAAATGCACATTTATTTTGGTACATTGTTCTACTAATAAATGATCCAGTTCAATAAAATCTCATTAGTTCTTTGTGAATGCTTTGGAATCTGAAAAAAACCGTAGGTTACCCTTTCTGAAACTTTCAACACAGTTGACAATTATTTCCACGAACTAAACCCCGAACAAATTGGTTGCCTCTCGTTTGTCGAACGGCGCACAAAGAAAAACCACCACATGCTTGTGTGCCCTTCCCTATAGCGCTAATGTTCCGCACCGAGCCGTGACACCCATGAAGTTGGACGTCGTATGGATTAGTGACGGCACTTATTCTGATTGAAACGAAGTGAACAATGAACATACTAGATAAAAAGTTCAAAAGAGCAGCTCTAACAGCTACAAAAATACCAACGTATAGAATTTTTGAATACGACTTACTTTACTATGGGGTGCCTTTTCAAAATTTACGCTCAGCGAGAGTGATAAGTTTTTGGTCGTGAATATCTCTTGTTGTATCTAACGTTTCAACATAATTTTTGCTACACGCTATCGGAAATATGATGAGCAATTTACGATAAAATTTTCAGATGTATGACATAATCACAAATAATTCAAAATTAAAGTTTTCTAACATGTTTGGTATCAACGATCATGAAATAATAACGCCTTTCTCGTACCTGGGTAGGTATAAAAGGTTAACTAGTAAAATAAATAATATAAAAAAGGTTAACACTGGATCTATTTTGTTCATTCCAATCCACACGAGCAGGAAATGAAGCAAGTGCATCATTCCGGTTGTTTCAGGTCCAAAGCTCAGTTCCAGTTCTATTATCAAGAATTCAGTTTAACATTGAATCAATTGCGGGACGTTCGCAGTTTCACTTCAAACAAGAGCGATTGCGTCATCCTGATGCTGATCGTTTGCATTGGAGCAAAATGGGGAACATTATACAAAATCAACCCTTCTACTTCATTCACTCTTGCCTACGCAGTTGACTCGTTCAGCCCAGATCAGAATTCAATTCTAGGGTTTAGTTCTGAAATTCAGTTTCAGAATTCAATACCTGATATTTTTTCATTCCCAGAACCCAAATTTTAAATTTGGTTCCTCGCCCAGAATCCAAGGCCAGAATGAAGTACCATAATTCTGGAACTAAAACCGAATTTAAGAACTTGATTCTTAACCCGGATTTTGGAACCGAAATCTGAGTCTAAGATCAGGATTGATTCGAGACCTGGACTTTGGATCTAAATTTTGAAACTGAATTTTGGAATAGTGGTTCGGATCAGAACTCAGTTTGGAAATTCTTGGCCGGATTTAAGATTCAGAATATAGTTTCAGTTCTTCTGGATCTTCAGACCGAAATCCAGGAACAGAACTCAGATCCAGAATTAAGTTATATTTCATTAATTGAGTTCTACACTGCACTCAGAGCCCAGGTTTGGGATTCTAGACCAGAATGCAAGTCTAAAATTTGGTCACTAATTTGTCACTTGAGCGTGTAGTAGAATAATTTCACTGGAATAATATTTTAACACCATTAATTTCTACTATGTGTAGTAGAACTGAATGGTGTTAAAATATTATTCTATTAAAATTTGGTTCTAAAGTTCAGTTCTACAATTCTAGAAAAGTAACTGAACTTAGGAGTTACATTCGGAAGATCTTAGAACAAAGTTCTGGATCTTTTGAGCAGCACTCTGGATCCAAGTTTGAAAACAAAATCTTGGAATTATGTAACTAAAATTCAGCTGTGGATCAGAATCCAGGTCCAGAGTTCAGTGCTAGGATTCAGGTTCAGAATTCAGAGCCGAGAAAGAATACCAATCTCGAATTCAGTTCCACAACACAGGTTCAGTGATGAGTTTAACTTTTCAGAATTCAGTTATCGAGTTCAAGTTCGGAATTCAATTCCCGAATCTGGCATTGAAATTGAGTTTCAGAATTCTATTCTAGCATTCGGATCAAAAATTCAGTTCCTGAATTCCAGTTAAAGAATTCAGAATATTTAACGTCAAAGAACTGAAACTGAACGATCCATTTTATCCGTCTCCACGTCATCCAGTTATGTCACTGACATTACCCACCCTCCTTTTTAGATTGACTACTTCATTCCGGAATATCCTTTTTCATTTTTCGGGCCGATAGAATGTATTTTTTCTGTTACTCGCACACAAACGACCAGCAGCTGAATGATTTAATCGCGGGATTCATTTCAGGCATCCAGAAGGTGGTATTTTCTACGATATTGATACGCCGTTTGCTGGCTTTATTTACATTTGTTTGGTGCGAATTTCGCACAGCGAAAAGGGCAAAACCTATCAAATTATTCTAGATTTGCACTAAACTGATTAGTTTTACCTTCGATTTTCAAGAAAAGTAATATTAATATGTCTTTAGATATCATTTACAGCCATTAGAACGGCTGATTTTTCATAATGTTCTCCATCGTTGTTCACTTTTCGTTTTCTTTTCCTCCAATGCAAACGACCAGAAGCTGTGTGGTGCAATTGCTCTTGTTTGAAGCGAAACTGGCTTTGCGAAAGAACCGCAACACGTCTGTTTGCTCTGCCGATTGATTCCAAAATGAACCAATTTTTGTTAAGAGTTTCCTTTTTACGTGATTTCGTTTGTAGCTTTTTCACAAATGTGCGGTTACAACGGCCACAAAAATAGCAAAATATAGAATTCTGATGTCGATTATTTCATTTCTGATTTGCATACTTCATTGAAAGAAATTATCAAGATGCTATACGGTATTCATTTCTGGCATTCAGAAGAGCCAAATTAATCTCTACGATAATAAACACTGTTCGGAATCTTTTTCTCGAATGAATTTCGCATAGCGAAAAGTGTACGAAGCTAATCAAATTATTCTGGATTAATTCTAAACTGAACCAAATTTGATTAAGAGCTTCCTTTTCACGTGATTTCGTTCGTAGCTTTTTCACAAATGGGTGGTCCCAACGGCCACAAAATGAGTTTTTTCCCCATTAATACGTTTATTTCTTAAGGCAATTTACAGGCAGTTTTTCTTCGCCGTAGCATCACTTTTACATAGAATTCTTATCCTAATATAATACTAATATAGTCACAACGATTTGAGTTTAATAAAACATATTCTTCTTATTTTTAAATATCATATTATTTGAACCAAACGATTAACTGCTATAAATTATAAAATAAGCTGAAATTTTTATACATTTTGTTGTTGATTTCATAACTTATTTCGAGTTTGTTTCAGCATATCATTTTATTAAAATTTTGCTATTGGATGAACTAATGGACGCAGTAGGAGTCAGAACTAAGTCTCAAAAGGGTCTCAATATTGTCTTTATGAAATGATAAAGAAGTTTCATGTAAGAAAGGTCATGAGTTTGATGACTCTAAAAACTGCTAGCCTTTCGCAATAAAAAAAAACAAATTGGATTCCCATTCGATCGGATATGTACATATATTACTTCAAATGACGACAACTCATGGCATAGATAATTCACAAATAGCATGAGAAGGAGTGATCCGAGGTAGCGCCCTTGTTTCGACACGTGAAGAACACAAAAACTATTTCAAGTTGATGGACACACGACTTACTATTATGTCTATTTATTTAACCCCGGTTTAAACTACCATACAAATTTATTTTGTCGACTCCCGGATTCAGATTTCGGAAGTAGCGGTCATCAAAATGAAAGTATATCAACTTCATGACCTTTCTGCTCCATTTATCCACTTCCTTGGGTCACTTAGAAGCAGCGATGTCCGAGCTCAGCATACGAGCTGCTCTATACCTGCTGTGCGTGCCTATTTAACTCGTGTGCTGTCCTTTTAAAACCAGACTCATGAGCGTGTGCTATTTGTGTAGTCCACCTACTGACAAGAGAAAAGACAAGAGTGGACACTGTGTGCTTAAAAATATATTCTATTTTTTGAAAAAAAAAAAAAGAATGGACACTCAAGTCAGCACATGAGCCAGCACATGAGCCAGCTCATGAGTCAGCACATGAGCCAGCACATGAGCCAGCTCATGAGCCAGCAGATGAGCCAGCACACCAGTTGAATCGCGAGCTGGTTCTACGAAGCACATGACTCTCGATCTAGTAGCAACACGACACACGAGTGTGTGCTTCAGACTTCGTGTGCGTGTTTTTGAAAAAGCACAGCACACGGGCTGTATGAGAACTGGTTCGTGTGCTGGGCCATTACTGCTTGGAAGTACTCATGCCGGCTTCAGTACATTGTCAGGTAATCATTCTGTTTACTGGCGTATAATAATAGATCCAGATTTGATTAACAGTAACCAATCGTCACCAAAAGTCTAACCGAGTCTGCATCAGTATAGCTAAACATGTTCCGAAGTGTGCTTGCGTTCGTTATTTCAGTCCTCAGTAGGCATGTGTGACACTCAGCAGCAGAATATCTTTTCCATCTGTAGACTATGGTATTTGCCATTGGTACCAATCCATTTAGCATCTGTTAGCTCCAGTGTTGGTGATTGCCGAAAATTTGACAGAAGCTGCTATATTGCTCTCTATATTGTATACAACATTTTCAATCCGTTAGAAGATGCTACAAGAACTCGAGTCATTCAATGCATGAACCACGAGAGAATTTTTCTACATTTCTTCGCTCCACTTCATACTCTGAGTATTTCACGGCCCTTGAAAAAATATACAGTCTGATAATGATCGTTGCTGTGTGGAATTTCCTAAGAGAGGATCGCAAGTTGACAATTATCGCAGAAAATCGAATCGATGGTTCAACTTGATGTTTCTCATACTAGGTTGCAATATTTCAAAACCCTTGTGTGGAGCATTCACAGACATTTTCATAGACACAACTTATACAAAGGTTATATGCACATAGTTAGAATAAGCGGCAATAGTAAAATAGTTCTATCGCAATTATCCACTGCCCATACAGAATCGGATCGCGAAACGAGAATAAGCGACCGTTTATTGCTTCAGAGAGGATCCCCACAGCAGCGTGCTAACCTTTGATTCTCAGAAATGTCATCGAAAGAAATTCGCTCTAGCACTGGTGTCTATTCTATGTTAAATGAGCCATGCCGGGTGTTTGTTGTTGCGATGATATTAGTCTCTCTTTGATGGCACTGATTCAATCATGTGAAGAGTGAGCGTTATTTGATACGATAAAAGCCATCCTTGGTTAGCTCGAGCGCAATCGCTTTCCTGTCATCTAGCACCATTTCATCTAGTTTTGGCATTGACCTTTGTAACCGCATCGGAAGGCCTAGCGCTGCAGGTTTCATTGATATTCGATCAACACAAAACTGTCGAAACCAAAATTTCACGTGCCTGCCGAACAACGTTGACGTTAGTTTTTGTGGTAGTTGAGCTTTGACGCATGCTACTGGGACAGAAAACTAACGGATCACCAACCTTTACTGAAAGTATTCGGCTCCAAGAAAGATATTCCACTGCACACAGTCAATCTTCAACGATGGGCATTATTGTTTCTCGGATTCGACTTCAACGTGGAGTCTATCGTAACAGACAAATTTGAAGACGCGGAAGAACTTTCTCGTTTGATAAGTAATCACCAAAAGCCGAAGAAAGAGTATGTTACTGCAGCAATAAATCTTGAAGAAGAGATAACACAAGCCTTGAGGAATGTGTCACAATACTTCCAATAAATCAAATGCTGGTCAGAACAGTAACGAGTAAGGACATTTTACTACAACAGGCCATACAGCACATCGATAGTAGATGACCGAGCAGTACCAAGATTACGGATCGGAGCTTGAGGACTTTCTATTCTCCGCAGTAAACGGATGCGTCATAATGAACGAGCGTATTGTGAGTCCGAGATCAACCATCGACGTGTTCTGAAGCAGCTTCATCATGGTCACCAAGGCTTCGAACGGACGAAGGCAGTCGCTCGCAGCGTAGTTTTCTTGGGAAACATCGACGATGACATTGAAATTCTAGTTCATAAGTGTTGCATCTAAGAAGTCTCCAACACATCATCAAGCGCAACCATGGCCGCTAGTGGGTGGACCATGGAAAAGGATTCGCCTAGACTACACAGGACCGTTTGACACGGCAAACTACATCATCTGTTACAATCAGGACTACGATTGGAAGCTTGGCACATGGAACTGCAAATCGCTTGGCTTCCCAGGATACGACCGGATGCTGCATGATGAGCTTCAAATCCGCGGCTTCGATGTCGTAGCATTGCAGGAACTTTGTTGGACGGGACAGAAGGTGTGGAAAAGTGGGCACCTTGTACCAGAGCTGTGGGATAATCAGCGTTCTAGGAACGGGATTTGTAGTGTTGGCAAGATGCGCCAGCGCGTGATTGGGTGGCAGCCAATCAGTGATGTGCGTATTGAAGATCAAGGGTCGTTTCTTCAATTACAGCATCATCAATGTGCACTGCCCACATGAGACAAGACCCGATGACGAGAAGGAAGCATTTTACGCGCAGCTGGAACGAACCTACGACAGCTGTCCACGGCGGGATGTAAAACTTGTCATCGGCGACATGAATGCTCAGGTAGGCTGGGAGGCAATGTACAGGCCTTTGATCGGGCTGGAGAGTCTGCACGCGGTAACAAACGACAACGGCCAACGATGCGTGAACTTTGCAGCCTCCCGAGGAATGGTAGTTCGAAGCACCTTCTTCCCCGCAAAGATATCCACAAAGCCACCTGATCAACATACGGAAAATCAAATCGACCACGTTCTCATCGACGGGCGATTCTTCTCCGACGTCATCAATGTCCGCACTTACCGCAGTGCCAATATTGATTCTGACAACTACCTTGTCGCGGTTTGTATGCGCTCAAAACTATCGACGGTGCACAATACTCGTTGCACAGGAACGCCGGAACTCAATCTCGAGCAGCTGCGTAGCATTCGTACTGCAGAGGAATACGCGCAACAATTGGAGCAAGTGCTACCAACGGAAGAGCAGCTTGGCGCAGCGACTCTTGAAGACGGCTGGAGGAACATAAGGTCCGCCGTTAGTAGCACTGCTGCAACCGTTCTAGGTACGAGGTTATCGAATCGAGGAAATGACTGGTTTGACGGCGAATATCAGCAGTTGGTCGAAGAGAAGAATGCAATAAGGGTGAGGATGCTGCAACACCGCACTAAAGCGAACGAGGAACGATACAGACAGGCACGGAACAGGCAGAATACGGTTTTCCGGAGGAAAAAGCGCCACCAGGAAGACCAAGATCGCGAAGCGATGGAACAGCTGTACCGCGCAAATGACACACGGAAGTTCTCTGAAAAGGTGAACCGCTCACGTAGAGGCTATACGCCACAGGCCGAAATGTGCAGAGATACCAATGGAAACCTTCTCACGAACGAACGTGAGGTGATCGACAGGTGGAAACAGTACTATGACGAGCATCTGAATGGCGAAGCACAAGATACAGAGAACGGTACAGGAATCAATCTGACGGAGATAAGTGAGGAGATCGGCAAGCTGAGGAACAACAAAGCCGCGGGCAATGGCCAGTTACCAGGCGAGCTGCTCAAACATGAAGGAGAGGCACTGACTAGAGCGCTGCACTGGATGATTTCTAAGATTTTGGAGATTCTATCACATTGCTCAACGCCGCCTACAAGGTACCCTCCCAAATCCTTTGCCGTCGTCTATCACCAATAGCTAAGGAATTCGTAGGGCCGTACCAAGCGGGATTTACTGGAGCCCGCGACACTACGGATCCCATATTCGCGATAAGACAAGTACTCCAGAAGTGTCGTGAATACAACGTACCCACGCATCACCTATTCATTGACTTCAAAGCGGCATACGACACAATCGATCGAGAACAGCTATGGCAGATCATGCATGAAAACGACGGACAGAGTGATGTGCTACGTCCTAGTATCTGGGACGCTCTCGAGTCCCTTCGAATCTCGGAGAGGGCTACGGCAAGGTGATGGACTCTCTTGTATCTTGTTTAATATTGCCTTGGAAGATGTGATTCAAAGAGCGAGGATCGACACGAGTGGCACGATCTTCCGAAAATCCGTACAACTTTTTGGCTTCGCTGACCATATTGATGTTGTGACACGTAACCTTGAGAAGATGACGGAAACCTACATCGGACTGAAAGCTGAAGCTAGGCTTTTGGACTGGCCATAAATGCGTCGAAAACAAAATACTTGAGAGGAAGAGGCTCTAGAGAAGAAACACTACGCCTCCCACCACGAATATTGATAGACGGTGACGATATCGAGGTGGTTGACGGTTTTGTGTATTTGGGCTCGTTGGTGACCGGCGACAATGACACCAGCAGAGAAATACAGAAACGTGTTTTGGCAGTTAATCGTGCGTACTTTGGACTCAGAAAAAACCCTCCGATCGAGAAAAGTACGCCACCGCACGAAATTTACCATCTTCAAAACGCTCATTAGACCGGTTGTTCTCTATGGCCACGAGACCTAGACTATGTTGGCAGAGGACCAACGCGCCCTCAGTGTTTTCGAAAGAAAGGTACTGAGGACCATCTATGGCGGAGTGCAGATGGAAGACGGAACGTGGAGACGGCGTATGAATCACAAATTGCAACAGCTACTAGGAGAACCACCTATCGTACGGACAGCTAAAATCGGACGCCTACGATGGGCTTAGCATGTCATAAGAATGTCGGACGACAGCCCAGTGAAAATGGTTTTTGAATCTAACCCGACTGGTACAAGAAGAAGAGGAGCGCAGCGAGCAAGGTGGATCGATCAAGTGGAGGGTGATCTCAGAAGCATCCGTGCCTTGAGTGGCTGGCGACGAGCAGCCATGGACCGAGTTATGTGGAGACGTATTCTTGATACAGCAAAGGACACCCCAGGCCTATAGCTGTTAGGTAAGTACAATCAGATTTCTTCATGTAACTTCCGCTCGATTCGGTATTTCGGAGACTATCGACACAGACAACGGTACATAGTTTTGCAGTGCTGAATTCAATAAGATCTTTGAGAAACTAGGGATAATCCACATTCGTACAGCTCCATATCACCCTCAGTCGAATGACTAGGTTGAATGCATTGTCGACACCTCAAAACGATCATTAGGCAAAATCATAGAAGGAGAGCCGTAGCGCTACAGAGGTTATCGTAATTCTAAGTTCACGACAGGATCCACAGCTGTATAAAAATGCGATGCTAAACTGTATCAAAATGCGGATAAATGGATATGGACTCCCGGAACTGTTCGTGAAACCATTGTAGGAGTTGACTTTAATGTTAGTCTAGACTTTCAGGTCGTCGTAAGCTTATTCGCTCGTACATCAATCAGCTTCGGCCTAGATGCGACAGCACTATCAAATCGTCTGCAGTGTCAACTCCGTTGGATATTCTCGACTTACGGAGGTAAACTTCAGTTTCCTAATTTGCTACACTAAGGAATACATCGGTTTATGAACTGGGTCTAGAAACGGATAACCAGTATCGCAATAATCGTACAAACAGTGACGAGTTTCACGACACCTGTTCAACCCCCTCCAACCAGCCAACAACGCAGCCATTTACTCAGAAATCCTCCGAATCAAACCAGAGTACCTCGGATTCCCAAACAGCTCGAAGATTACGTCGTTGGTTAGGAATAAATAAGAAAATGTTACCACCCTATAGCGACAACCCTGAACTGTTAGTTCGCTTGGGCGTTAAGAGAACGTTATTCCTTAACCTTTTCAATTTTCGACAGTTTTAACCCAAGTAAATAGGAATTCTTCGTTTTCAGCATCTCTGCTCAAAATGACGGTTTAAAATTTTGAACATATCTCACCCTGTTGTTCCGGAATCGGAAGTGAGATCCGAACAAAGGGAAAACGCAGTCTATTTTGGTTGTCGTTTGCCCTTGTATTTAAAACTCAGCTGTTTCTGTTCCAGTATTTCCGGTACTTCCGTAACCGGGAGCCAGGAACCAACGTAACTGACTATGCGTTCGGCCAGCAACCAGGGCCGGTGAAACATGTTAAGCCCAGGTGGGTAGTTTTTCGATTTTTTAACAATTTTTTTTAACAGTTTCACTTTTTCTGTACCATTTAATTCCACTATTTCACTTAAAGCGTTTTCGGTATTTTATTTTAAAACGAAATTGCACATTTAAGGATTAAATACGCCACGGAACTACTGTGGGGTTATTCGAACTGTTGACATAAGACTCCCAACTAGATTCAAAATCACTGCCATTATTTGTTTTGAGTATTAGGGCAGTGGCCTTGTCTTGTTCCGAATAAACTTATTTGTGTGTGCGAATTTTCGAAATTAATTCTTTGAGAACTTTAGTTACTCTGACCGTTAAGTTCGTTGGGGCTGATGATGGAAGGTGCTGAATTCGCGCATGCCATCCTGCCGATTTTCGATCAAAATATGTCTCGTGCGATGCGAACGGCGCATAAAACAAATCCATGAACAGTCCAGTCGCTGATGTGCATAACTCATTGCTCAAAAAGTACCAAGATTGACCCAAATGTCAAACTTACCTCATTTTTCTAAAGAACTAACCTTCAGATGTCATATTTTCACCTTGATCTCACCGTAGCGTTACTTGTTTACTTATGAAAAAATGGAAATAACGAGTTTTGTATGCGGATAAAGCAACGGTTTGAGAGGTGTTACCCGCACTCGGATCCATTGAAAATAAAGATTTGTGTGTATTCTGATTTCAAACGGGACCAAATGTTGCAATCGTCAGAAAAAGTCAAGCAAGTTTTGATAATTGCGATGAATGAACGCAAAATTGGAGTTCGTAAAATTAAATATGCTGAAATGGTTATGACATTAACTGGAAGCGCTTTTATAATCTCAAGCAAAAATCTGGGCGAACAAAAGCAATAACGCATTAACGATCCAGCGAGCTGTTTGGAACTGTTAAGTCCCAATAAAAAGGATGCCTTTCGTTTGTATGAAACAGTGAACGAAACTTGGATCCACCATTTTTCTCCGGAGTCATATTATCATTCATACGGAGAAAGTCGTCCGAAAATGTAACAGATAGCTGAAACAATCATGACGTCAGTTTTCAGATACTCGAGGTATAATAAACATTGACTATATTGAAAAAGAAAGCACCATCTGAAGTGATTATTACATTGAATTATTGATGCGTTTGTAATGCAACATCGAAAAAACCATTTTCAACCAAGACAATGCTCCGTGACACAAGTCAATGAAAGTAATGGCCAAATGGAACGGATTGGCCTTCGTTCTGTTTCCTCACCCACCATATTCTCAATAACCAAGCCCCCAGCGACTACTTGTCCTACGAAGGCCTGACGGGTGGCCCGAATGCTGGTCATCGACTGGAGCGGTCTTCCGTAAGCGGTGATGGTGATGTTACGGAAGAGGAACGTACTCATTGAAGAGCAGAAATCTCACGAAAACCGGGGAAATCCTGATAAAATGTTTTGGGAAACAAGAAAAATTAGACATGGTACGTTACACATTGAAGTTTGTATCACCAATTATCTAAAATATATAGATTTATCTACTCGAATCGTTGCGTAAAAATATATCCAGGCAGTATGTGTAATGATATCGAAAATCAGTTGAAAAATAGTTGAGATGTAAATGTTCAAACCACTGTTTGTACAGTTTTATTTCCTGTATTTTGAACTTGCACCTCGGTATAGCAAACAAGGGCGTAGCCCTACGTCAAAAGATTTTGAGTAATTATATTTTTTTATCGGTACTTTCCAATACACGAGTGATTCATTGATCAGATGCTTAAGCTCGTCTCCTCTGGTTGGAAAAAAGTAAAAGTTAAGTTACTATAAGATTTCTGCTTACTCAAATGATCCTTGTCACATCTTACCTTTCTGCTGTATATCTTCACACCATTACTCTGCTAGCTGAGTACTAGGGTTCTATAATTTTAATTTTATTTATTATTCCGAGTTACATTAAAAATATTCTTATTGTTATAAATAATACTTATTCTTAAACCTTCGATATTAATGAATAATACTTATATTACCATTGTTTTTTGTTAGAAATTTCAGGTGGTTAATTACCTACCTTTGGAATTTTCAGGTGGGTAGTACTACCCTCCGTACCCACCTCTTTCACCGGCCCTGCCAGCAACTAGCATAATAATAAAAATTGATAAATTTTTCATTATAATTTTAAAAGTTTATCTATAGATTTTGAACAAGCACACACTAAATAAATCATTACTTTTTCAAATCGATCGGAATCGAATTGGCGTGTGATTTGGTTGAAATAACAGAAATGTGGTCATATTCCAAACAAAATTTCGTGGAATCGCAGTATTACAAACATCTTTATCCTTTGTAGTACTTGAACAGAATAAATGTTATTAGAAATATCCAAACAATAATTCAAAGTTTCTTTTCTTTTCGTGATTGCAATGTATACGAGTTTGTTTACGTTTATTTGACAATTCGACAATTTCGCCAGTCGAAATCTAGTACCACATTGTTAGGATCTTGATCACGTGGTTGAAAGCTATACGTAATGTCTCAGTATAGTCGAATCATCTACAGCAATTAGCGTTTCGAGAGACTCGATTCGAGTTGCATTCCTGCTGGTCCGCCCTGTCATTTATAGTGACACTTTTACTATAGTCTTGACAGTGCCTACGATCATGACCCCTGGAAAATGCAGTAGTAGTTAGTGTTATTATCTTATTACTCTATATGCCTAGCACAAATCTCAATCTCTCTTGGAAAGTGATGCCAATCACTTCACTGATGTGCAAGATCGTTTTCAACACCCAGGCTAAAGTTTATACCGAAAGGGGGGAAATTCCATCCACATAATAACAACCATGAAGGAATGCCATAAGCAAAAAAAAATCACGCTTAGCACTTTCGGAAATGTGTAATTATTTAGCTCCGAGCTAGAGATTTTTCGTCGGGTGGAAACTGGAAGATTGACTATTAAGCATCGATATCCCGATCTTATTCATAACTTTTACCATCGGCTATAGGCAAATTACGCTAGAACCGGCGGCGATCATTAGAAGAAATTGATTTTTTTCTTTTTATTCGTAGAGTATTGTTTTTCGATGGTTGTTTAACGATTTGCAAGATATTTTAAGAAAGATGGTGTAATGCGTTAAATTTTTAATTTTGCCAGAAAATGTTGCTATTTATATTTTAGCTTCATTAGATGTTGCATCAAGAAAAAAAGAACTTCCCCAATTCTCGGATGATCGAGAAAGTTCAAAAGATGGATCACACTATTTCCACGTCTAGAACATGAATGAAAGCTACATTTCCTCTCGGTTCACCATATCTCCATTCATAAAATCAGACCCATTCAATCCAACTGAATGAAGATGATCGTGGCACTAATTGAAATTCTAAATTGGGAAATTAACTCCCAAAAAACTTAGCAGGTTCGCGTTGAGGCGATGTACGTGAGTTGTTCGTACGTCTATGCTACTACAATTTATGATCAGTTCACGTTTAATAGATTTCGGAAGTAATGATCAACGATCGTGGAGTAAGATCTACCCACACACACACACGAATACACATACACGCACACACTCTTAGAGGGAGAATAGCTCCGATGCTTCCACTTATGGTGAATAATTGTTTCTAATGAAAAGCGAAAGCTCGCCGGGCAACGAATCCAATCCAGATCGAGAATTCGATCTCCATCTCGGCTGCGGAAGGAAATGCACATCGAAAGCAAATTCGGAAGGATTATTGAACTTTGCTGATGGGTAATTGCAGATACAGCTAATGGGATTGTTTGAACTCGGAGTTCAGCCGAAGACGTTGCTCTTGCTTAAATCAGCTTGTCGGGCAATTACCGTCAGCGTGTAGAATGGGATGGTATCCCCAGGCTGAATTTGTTATGATTGCCGGTTTCAGTTATTTCGGTTGGAAAATTCGCGGCCACCGTTATTTTGTGGCAATTGGTAGGTTGCATAAGCAAGGTGTTTGGTGTAATGCTTGTTTTTTTAGAATTGAAAGAAAATGAATGGATTTGTCCGTCATTTGTTTCAAGTCTGAAGGCGGGCGCAATTAAATATGATGTATCTGCTGTGGAAAAATATTGAAGATAAAAGCTCATCATGACATCTGAATCGGGAGGAAATTTAGATGGGAGAATTTATTGGAACGGGTCTTGGATCGGCTCAAAATACTAGAGTTGGCTGCTGCAGAGTTGATCTAAATGATGGTTTGGAACTATTAAAGATACAAGTACACATGCCTGGTGTACGATTCTAATGACAGTTAGAACCCTTCCAGGTCGGGGTTCAAACAAACGACAACAGGGCTTGTAAGACTAGTGCCCTATACATTGAACCGCCAACGCGGGTAAATTTAAATACATTTCACCCTGGTGCTCCGGAATACCTTTTAGTTGAGCCTTGGATATCTTGGGTTAGAATTGAATTTGTGTATGATGAGGCGAGTGTGTATATATTGAAATTCGACAAGTTGAAAAAAGCCATATTTTGGAAATTATTGGCTTTTTTCTGCTACTATGATGATTGATTCGTGATAGTATTGAATCAAATACATGAATTACATTATAAACTCTTCATCTGAAATGAAATACTGCATTTTTTGTCGATCGTTGTTATATAAAACCTGTAACGCAACAACATGGGACGCATATGCGAATTATTTTAATAACGAACGAAAAAATACCCCCATCCCACCGGTTTGATTTTCCATTCGTGTGAAACTTTTAATTGTTCGATATTATTAAATTTGTGATATCATGCTAGCTCTTGAAGCATTAGTGATGGGCAATACGGTCATATAAATGAGTGGCTCTGAACCGAACACTCTTTCGTAAGAGCCGCACGGAGAACCCGCAGATCACAAAATTACAATATTGCAATTGTTGTTTCACACCCTGGTTGTTTCAACTAAAATGTTGTTGATTTAACTAACATATCTGTTGACTTTGTCATAAACATTCAGGTAACCGAAATTGTTGTATTCAAATGCTGTCACTTGGCGGAGAACGAAGACAGCAAAACGCAGAAAAAAACACCTCTTCATTTCACCAGAAGCGTTTCATATTGAAAATTTTCAATGGTAAATGAACGTCATTTATGTTAGTTACGTAGTGGTCGTTTTATGTAAGTGAAAGTATGCAGAAGAATATAACAGTTAATTGTAAAACAAGTTTTCTATGTGTTAAATAGATATTCCTACAGTATAAATGTTTTAATTTCATCTGAGAGTAATGTATTCTAGGACAGTTCATGTCAATGTTATTAAAACCGCTTATCGCTTAAAAATTTGCTGCTAAAGTGAAGTGGTACTATTTGTATTTTTTTTAAAGTGTATCTGTAGCATTAGGTTTACCAGCGAGCCAACTAATATTTTAGTTGTTTTGCGATCGCTGGCTTTTCCGTGCGGTTCAATTGAACGGATCATTGACTCTTTCTCAATAAACGTTAATGTGGTAAAACGGCTCAAGAGAGTGAGTGTGAGAGTCCGGAAATATCTAGTTTCACAACTAGATGTGCGAGGATGATGATTGCAAGTTTATCCTTAAAAACGCAAGGGAAAACAAATTTCCACTTGTAAAATAATTTATATATTATTTACAACATTATCAACTTATGCGAAAAAATGATCTTTCCTGTCAGAAAAATCATTTTCCCTCTGTGTTACTTTTGCAGCACCCAAAATTCAGTTTCAAACAATGGAAATTTTCAGTTCCGATTTCAACATGTGAATTGTTATGCTGATCATTTTCAAATGATTTTATTCGTTTCGTACATTAAAGACTGTCCCAGAAAGTATGGACGCAACCAAAACCCGCGGCCATTTCGCAATGTTTCAGAATCTGTCAATTTTTTTGGCTGCGTCCTGTTGTTTACACTCTTCTCTAACCACTTGTGCAGTTGTTTATTCGATTTCATTAGTTTGTTTCGAAATGCGTGGACTTTCAGCAGAACAACGTCGAAAAATTGTGTACAAATGGTGCACAGAACGCGGACTGTCACTGAGAAAGATAGCAAAAATGGAAGGTGTAAGTAAAAAAGCCGTGCGAAATGCAATCAGGAAGTTCGGCGAGAATAACACCTTTTAGGATAAACCGAAAACGGGTCGAAAAAAAGGTCCTGCTAACCCTCAGTTGGATAAACGTATACTGAAGGCGTTCGAGCAAAAGAAGGAGGTTTCAGTTCGGGATGTGGCCAAAAAAGTGGGCACTTCGAAGTCAAATGTTCTTCGTGCTAAATAACGTTCGAATCTTCCTACCTATAAGAAGCAGAAACAACCAAAACGTAGTCCGAAACAAGAAGCATCGATCAGGCCGAGGGTTCGAAAGCTGTACAATACGATTCTTGTTGGAAATTTGAACTTCATAATCATGGACGACGAAACCTACGTGAAACTCGATTACAAATCCTTGCCGGGATCACAATATTACACGGTGCGAGAAGGGCAAGTGTTAAACCAGTCCGAGACATCGATTGAAGTCGAAAAATTTGGTAAGAAAGCTATGGTCTAGCAAGCAACTTGTAGCTGCGGTAAGATTTCGAAACCCTTCATCACCACTGCTTCAATGAACAGCGAAATATACATCAAGGAATGTTTACAAAAACGACTTCTACCCATGATTCGAAACCACAAGGATCCTGTTGTCTTCTGGCAAGATCTTGCTTCTTGCCACTACTCGAAATCAACGGTAGAATGGTATACTACCAAAAATGTCACTTTCGTCCCAAAAGACATGAATCCCCCAAATTGCCCACAACTTCGACCAATTGAGGAATTTTGGGCATTAACGAAGGCACATCTTAGGAAACATGTCTCGGCAGCGGAAACCATTCAACAATTCGAAAAAGATTGAAAAAAAGTGTCAAAACTTGTCATCAAGAAGTCTGTTCGGAATTTAATGAGGAGCGTTCGCAAGAAGGTGCGCCAGCTAGTCTACAATGGCTAAGCAGCAAATGTTGAGAATAATATTCTGTTGTTGTTGTCTAATATTATCAGTATATCGAATAAAATTTGAGTATCTAACACTTGTGAATTATTTACAGCGAAATCAAAGTGCGTCCATACTTTCTGAGACAGTCTTTATGAAATGTCACTGAAAGAACCGTACAGGTGCGCAAACTTAACCAAATGTTCGATATTATGATGAAAAATTGATTTTAACTGCCTTTTGGTTTATTTCTCTAATGTTCAAAATAACCTCAACTGAACCGAAACAAATTCTGGATCATTGTTGTTGACATTGGTCAACATGTCCCATAAAATCAAACATTCCGAATGGAAAGAAAATAGATCTATTTTTAAGCGGGATATTGAAATAAATTAGTTGAAATTCCAAAAGGAAGAAATCAGTGTTTTCCCCCTATTCCAACAGAACCAAAACACAAAAACCACGGTTGTCAAATTTGAGCGGGGCAACCATGATTCGTAGCTTGGCAATCTTTTAATGTTGAGAGTTAAGACTCTTCTTGAGAGCCGCGGCTCAATTTTGAAGAACCGTGGTTCATTCGTTCGTTGCTACGAGTCGGTTCAAATGAACGGCTCCGTACCTCGGCGAATGACCATAAGGTTAAAACTGAGGGTAAATAAAGCAACATAATAATAATAATAATAATAAATGAGCGCTCGACCATCATTATGAAGCATTCAAATTGTCTGGTGAAGACTCTTGCACGGAAGACAGCTCAGTGACAGTGACATGTCAGTGACTTTGCAAAATACTTTGAAATCTCTTGTTCAGCACAGTACGTTCGTGATAATTCCATTTTTAGAAATTCATATGACTTTGTTCAAAGTTATGGCAGAAGAGCAGAATCTTTTCCTCAAGTTGTTGGTTTGGAAGATAAAATTGTGAGTAAAAATGGAAGTAATACGTTTGATTCTGACGAAAACTATTTTGGCGAACAACTGAGATCGAATTATCGTACCGGCTATATCCAAAAATCGATTCAAAGATAGTTTATCTTGCTTTATCTAAATTTTTGCATGCACTGCCAGCGCTAAATATTGGTACAGTTGCCAGAAGATAAAACGGGAGCGGGTCATATCGCCGAAAGTCGTTTCGCCGAATAGGTCATTTCGCCGAAAGGGTCATATCTCATGCATGTTATGTCTTCTGTATAACTGATGTGGCGCAGTCACATAACCGAAGCCAAGATGGCTCGGCGGCACAAAGCCGCCGAGCCGACGCCTGCTGAGTCGGCCGCCGACCCGCCGTCGGAAGCGGCGGCCTCTTGCATACAAACCTGTAACCGCCTCGTTTGCCCGGTCTACTCAAAGCTAGGTTTCTTTGCTTTAGTTAGGTCCGAACGAGCGGTAGCGAGGTCGGAAAGCACATGAACCAAAACGATGTGGCGTAGCCGCATTAGATATTTTTTCATTTTCACTTAACAAACGGAAAATATCACCTACATTTGCCTGGTAGATACACATATGCAATTGCTTTGATGCTTAGTAGCTAATAGTCAACAAGTTTTCTTGGGAACTACAATGGTAGGTCAACAAAACGGGCGTTAACGCTTATCATCTTTCGTTTGTCTTTAATTTAAATCAATTATAATTACGATTTCAAGACGTTTTCAGGATTCGGCGAAATGAACCTTTCGGCGAAATGGCTTTCGGCAAAATGGCATTCGGCGAAATGGCATTCGGCGAAGTGACCCACTCGGCGAAATGTCATTCGGCGAAATAACCCTTTTGGGCGAAATGACCCTGATCCGATAAAACAATGCTACCTGTACATTTTTAAGTTACTAAAACGTGATTTTTCATGCGTTGGGTAGCTATGCGAGTACTTTCCATATGGGACAGACTTGATATTTTTTTCAAATTTTTCTGAATTTACCCCAAATTATTTTCGCGATTTTTTAAAGTAGGGTAAAAATAGATGTTATTCGTCGGGCTAACTCAAAAGTGGGCAAGACCCATATGGGACTGATATACGAGTATGGGCAGTATAGCTCGGTATAGTAAAAACAGTTGCTTTTAGTGGATTTACTGATTTTTCGACAAAACGCAAATTTTTGCCAAGATTTGGCTAATTTTATTTCTGAACTTATCAGTGATAAACAATTCTCCCGAAACCAGCCAAAGCATTTGTCGAAATTCCGAAACATTTGTAAACCTTCGCCGAAATTCGGCAAGACAACTGTCACCCTCTTAGAAAAAAACGTTCAACGGTAGTCCTTCATTGGTCCAATACGTTAGATCATTGGTCCAATGAAAGTCCAATCAATCGCTCAACGGGAGGCCAACAAACCCGACAGACAGAGGTCCATTGTTGAGCCATTTTTAACATGAGGATTTGGAGCTCCGTTGGACTAGTTTTACTGCAGAATTTCTGAAGTTTTTTCCAGTTATTTGTTTAAACTAACACTATATACCTGCACATTACTTCTACTTCACGTAGAATAACAACAAATTTTCTTTTTATGTGAAGGTAACACTTAATTTTCACACTATTTTTGCAAGAGAAAAAACAACAACAAACCATTCCAGCAAATTGAACGAATATTTGGTGCAATATGTCGTTCAACAAGCGCTTAAAGACCAACAAAACAGAAAGGCCTGCTGAGAGGGCATTTACAATTTACGTTTTCGCTTGGCACTACGCATTTGTGTTCTGACGTAATATTTTGAAAAAAAATTCAATTGGGCATTACCTAGTGGTGTGATGATGCCATGAGGAAGTGACTTGTGTTCTTTGCAATATTACTGTGGTATTCCTGAAAAAATTACTCCTTCAATAGAAACAGGGATTTTTTTCGGGCCTGAACTAGCATAGCCTTGAAACCGAAATAGTTTGGAGCCAAAAATAGAAGATTCTTTTTCATGTTTTTTGCAGCATCAAATTTTAAGCACAATTCCCCCTACAGTTCCGGAATACCTTTTATTTGGGGGTTTTGTTTTTGAATTTCGGGTGAGCCATCTCGGAGAAAAATGACTGAGCTCCGTTAAGGAGATTTTGATTCTAATTTCCGGTACTTCCGGAACTGCTTTCCGGGGACCGGTATAACCGAAGTCAATTCGTATGACCAGCAACTTACATGACTTATACATTGGAACAGCTTTGAGTTCAATTTAGAAGAATTTTCCCTTATTTCACAGTGTCGCCCTATACGACGCCTACACACTTGAAACCGATTTTCGAGTTCGGTAGAGTAAAAACAGTTGCCGAAACAGTCCGGCAACATACAAGTTTACTGATTGCACAGTAATGAATATTTAGTTTTCCGTGAATCGTTTAGTAAATTCATTGATTTTTCGACAAAGTGCATTTTTTGCCGAGATTTGGAAACACCTTGTACTGAGCTCATCAGTGATTAACAGTTATCCTGAAATCAGCAACTGCGTTTGCCGAAATTTCGTAATATGTGTTAGCCTTAGGCGAAATTCGGCAAGACAACTTTCATTCACGTTTCACATTTTCGATTGGCACTACGCAATTACTTTCTGACGAAATTTTTCGGAGAAAATTTCCGGAATAAGTCCAAAAGGAAGACGTGAGAATCTACAATCTATCCAGTGAGTATGATAACTACAAGTTATTGTAGATTGTTTATAAAAAACACTTTCCAGATCCTGATCGAAGAACAGCAACGACATGTGAACCAAAATATTTGACAACAGTCTGAATTGCATATTTTACAATTGTACGTTCTCGAAACATAAGTGATGTAAAGGATATTATTTTTATGTTTAAAATGAAATCTTAATATCTAACTGAATGTTTACAATTGAAAACACGGATTTTTTGTTTACTTTTAATTGGTGAAAGATCAGTAATTCATAAATTTCATCTTGTTATTTTGCCATTATTTTGTCGCGATTCAGCGAAAAATAAACAACCCAAGTCACAATTCGAATGCCTTCTGGTTATGATTATAATTTATAGGAGTTTTGTAATTGATTTTTCAATCACTACCTGTTTTATGATAACTATAATAAGTGTTTCTTTTGACGAGTAATATCATAGTTTTTACACACTTAATTGTTCAGTAATCCACATGCTCATTGCAGAAAATCGTTATTGTAAGAGCAAATTCAGCAGCTAGAAGTTCTATATGGAAGATTTATAACAGAACAGAAACTGGAACAAACGTATCCCCAGCAAGCCGTTCTAGTTTTATTTATTCGACCAGTTCTTCTGTCAAATTTAAAATTGGTCTACGATGCCGTTCTATTTTTTGTATATTTGAAACACGAGTGAGCTGCCAGTTTTTCTTGTTATAAAATTCAGATTTAAATTTTGTAACTGGCATAAATTATGCATCTAGAAATAAAACACTACTGAATATGCCCTAAAGTTCTGATATCTCGATAAAGCGCATTCTATTGCCGAAACATTGCATAATATGTTGCTAAACTTGTCCGTAAACAACAAATATTCCGAAATCAGCAAATCCGTTTGCCGAGATTTCGAACAGTAAAATTCGGTGCGACACTTGTCATCTAATATTTGTACAGAACCGAAACGTCGCCATTTCTCATGGCACTGCAAAATATATACGAATTTGGCGAATGAAAGAGATTTCAGTATTACGTGAAGAGCTAAGTGGAATAAAAATGTTCTTTTTATATATACTTTTGAATATTTGTTTATTTCTCTTTAGTAATTAGCAATAAAATTTAAGTGTGTACAGCTTCTATAGCAACTGGACTAAAAATAAAACAACTTGTACTAGAATAAAACCATGCAAACACTTTTATGTCGTTTTCGCTTGATGCCAAACCTAACCCAGTTTCTACTCTAACTGCTGTCAAACCGCTTGTTTGAAGCTAACATCGAACCTACACAGCAGAAAAAGAATTGTAACAATCTCGATGTGATTATCAATCGATGTGAGAAAAACTAGACGTACTTATCACCAATTGCAATAGTTTTCTGTTTTCAAGAAATATTGAAGATAAATCACACGATATTACATCGAAGCAACGCACAGTGGGGAAAAATAGACCAAAAACACGACGATTTTTTGGAGGCATGACACAGCTGACCACAAAGCACTTTTTTGGTGTAAAATGGTCAGTAAAATCGATTTCATGTATTTAGAAGGACCGCACGAAACGCTATCATGTTCATTTTACCCCAAGTACCCATTTTATACTGAATTGTATTCAAGCTTAACTATATAACATGAAACCGAAGAACTTGCAGAAGAGCGAATAGAGTGTTTCCGATGTAAAAAAGTCTAACAAATCGATTGCAAATAGTTTTATTGACAGCAGAAAACTCATTGTACCGTTTTACCCCATTTCAATTCTAGTAATAATACTCAGTTGAAATATGATCTACAATCCAAAAGCAGATCCAATACGATCTATCAATATTGGTTCATATTACGTGCAAAACATCTGTGATCCAATTAAACACAATGCGAATGACAGTACTAGCCTGTTTACCCCGTTTTACCCCAATTTATATCATAAGTCGTATTTCTGGTTAAACTTTCTTTCGCATACCGAAAGCAGGATGATTGCGGTTGATGAAAATTTATTGATATTACGAAGAAAGCCCTAAAAATACGATTACAAATGTATTCAATGACCGCACGAATCTTATTATACCGTTTTACCCCAATTTATTTCATAAGTCGTATTTCTGGTTAAACTTTCTTTCGCATACCGAAAGTAGGATGATTGCGGTTGATGAAAATTTATTGATATTACGAAGAAAGCCCTAAAAATAGGATTACAAATGAATTCAATGACCGCACGAATCTTGTTATACCGTTTTACCCCAATTTATTTCATAAGTCGTCTTTCTGGTTAAACTTTCTTTCGCATACCGAAAGCAGGATGATTGCGGTTGATGAAAATTTATTGATATTACGAAGAAAGCCCTAAAAATAGGATTACAAATGTATTCAATGACCGCACGAATCTTATTATACCGTTTTACCCCAATTTATTTCATAAGTCGTATTTCTGGTTAAACTTTTTTTCGCATACCGAACGCAGGATGATTGCGGTTGATGAAAATCGATTGATATTACGAAGAAAGCCCTAAAAATAGGATTACAAATGAATTCAATGACCGCACGAATCTTGTTATACCGTTTTACCCCAATTTATTTCATAAGTCGTATTTCTGGTTAAACTTTCTTTCGCATACCGAAAGCAGGATGATTGCGGTTGATGAAAATTTATTGATATTACGAAGAAAGCCCTAAAAATAGGATTACAAATGAATTCAATGACCGCACGAATCTTGTTATACCGTTTTACCTCAATTTATTTCATAAGTCGTATTTCTGGTTAAACGTTTTTCTGCATACCCTAAACAGGCTGATTGTGTTTGATGAAAATCGATTTATATTACGAACTATTTTCCAAATGTGGAGCAGAATCTTACGACTCAGTTAAAGCATAAATTGGGGTACAACGGTATAACAAGATTCATGCGGCCATTGAATCCATCTGTAATTTTATTTTTAGGGCTTTCTTTGTAATATCAATCGATTTTCATCAACCGCAATCAGCCTGCTTACGGTATGCAGAAGAACGCTTAACCAGAAAAACGACTGATGAAATAAATTGGGGTAAAACGGGTTAAACAGGCTAGTACTGTCATTCGCATTGTGTTTGATTGAATTACAGATGTTTTGTACGTGATATGAACCAATATTGGTAGGTCATATTGGATCTGCTTCGGGATTGTAAATCTGAATTCAACATAAAATTATATTTGTGGGAAAATTGGGGTAAAACGATGTAGCATTACGCATGCGATTATGGAGACTTCGTGTTAATTATTACATATTTGAGTTTATATGCAAAACATAGAACTGTCTTGTTTAACCAATATTGGTCTAAACACCGATCAGTAGAACTATTTTTTCTGTAAATTCATGGAAGAAGATGATTGGGGGTAAAACATAATATAGTTTTTTATGGTCAATCTTATTAAAAACAATCCATTAATATAGCTTATGAGCATATCAGGAATACCTTCTGATTGGTAAAATTTTTCCTGAGTTTCACAGTTAGTTTTCGAAGTAAAGTCAGAAAAAAGAGGGATTGGAGCAAAACGGGTATGATAGTGAATTTTTCGGATCTTCTAACTATCATAAATCGATTCTACGGATCAATTTGCATAAGAAATACTAACTTTGAAAATATTTGCTTAGGTTTTTATAAAATTATTGAGCAAAGTCGCGTTTTTGATCGTTTTTCCCCACTGTGCAACGTATTGAGTAGATTACAATGCCATCACATTTGTGATGTTACATCAAAATTGCTGCACATCACTATTCACTACTGATGTGCAGCGATTACGATATAATATCACAACAATCTTGGTGTCGTTCTAAAGGTTGTAATATCACACAAAAATATCCATATTTTCTTATCAAAATCGTTTAAGTATTCTGTCAAGCTGTTGTAATCTACTCAATACGTTGCTTTGTGTAAAAACGTGTGATTTATCTGCAATATTTATTGAAAATAGAAAATTATTGCATTTGATGTTCAGTACGTCAAATATTTTCTCACATCGATTGATAATCACATCGAGATTGTTACAATTTTTTTTTGTTGTGTAGTTTCAACGTTCTTGAACTGAAAATCGAGTCAGTTTCGAACTTGGTTTTTATTCAGGTTGCTAAGTGCGTAACCTACACAGTTTCGTGAAAAGTGTTTGTTTGATGAAACTACCCTGGGTCAGTTTCAGTTTTCTCAAGCGAAATATTAATTGATTTCAAACATTTTCTTTAAAACATCATTGTCAGTGCAATTCTTTCATGAATCTAGTTTTGTGTAAGTTCGTGTTCATTGAATGACAGTTTCACTCAGAGCAAACTCGATAGTCCTAAAGCACATGTATGACACAGTTGTTGTGGGCTATTTGTTTTATTACTTCTTGGCTTAAGTGTAATTTGCATTAAAGAAACTCCGAAATGCAAAAACGAGGAAATATGATGGACTTTCATGATTAATTTCCAGAACATATATACAAGTTTTGACGCAACGAAATTGATTTATACAAAAAAGACGATGAATCACGAAAAATAAAATTCTTAAATCAGTCTGTCGCAAAAACTGCATTTATTTCTAGGCGATTAGTTATAATTCTTACTTATACATTATTCACGATAAAAATAAAAGTGTATTAAGTTTTTTCGTTCGGAAAAAGCCTAAAACTCGTAATTAAAATCTAATATATTCTTATTATATTGCTTTGAATGCAAAGCCGACATAACACACACACACACACATATTCAAGAACAATATTATCAAAATGACAATTTATTCATAGCGGAATTCATTATATCTAAATAAATTTAGGTTTGCTCGTAAAGCTGGTTTCAAAATTTTCATGAATTTGGAGATTGACGAAGGTTTATGCTGGTTCTTCACTTTGCTTTATATACCTTATGATCAAAAAAGAAACGGAATTTCCATTTTAAAATTCCCCCGCTTGTCGAATCGGTAATCTTTTATTCTCTCAACGTTGGCAACACTTTTATACACATTCTGTCAAATTTTGACGCATATCGTACGATTAGTTTTTGTTTAGCGTCTATACAAAGAAGTTGAAAAATTTTCGTGTGGCGATTTTTATAATGTTATACTGAGACCATTTTTAGCTTTTCTCAAGCTTTTTGCCGAAATTTTAGTAAAACATTGCTTCGCCGTTCGTTTTCATTTTACTATTCCCAGTAGATAGAAACTTATATAAGTTCCATATGAGATGAATGGTGCAGTTGAGTTTGAGATGATTAGGATACCAATTTATAGCTTTTCCAGATATAATTCTTGCAATTGTTTGAAAAAACTTTTTCTCCTGTTGAATGTTAAATAATTGCGTTTAAAACATCTGAATTCATGTGCCCGGATTGATTTGTAGCACAACCATAGTCTAATAAAGAGAAATATCCATCGACATAATGAATCGAAGAAATTCAGCTGAAACACGTCATTGTGGGTACCATATTGCTTCCAGTTGTTTAAATATTGGATCTGTTTCAGAAATATGGCAAATGAATTTGAAGGAAACTCTCGGTCAATTACGCAAAAAGCAATATACTAACGTCATCGTTTGAATTACACTATATAGGGTAAAGTGTTATAATACGCCCCCCTTAAGAAAACATTGAGATATTTCCAAGTGTATTGATATATTTTCCTCGAGAATGTAAGTATTTCACTGCAATACGGATGAGGAACATAATTTTCAATGACTACAATTGAAAAGATGAGAATTGATTGATATAAACACAATTTCCAAAACGGCCACATTCTTAGTTTTTTTCGCTCGCCTCAGACATAATGCCCCAGCAGCCGTAAAATATGTCTCACAACAAATCAGTGGCATGACACACAACAAAAGACATTTTATCCCACAACAATGATGCATTATGCTTCTTAAAATGTCCATAAAGTTACTGTTTTGAGATAATCAGTATGTCAAAGAAATGGCGGATAAAACATCTATTTAGTCGAAGCAAAACTTTACATCGAAAAGCTGCCAAATGAATTTTTTTGTTTTTTCATACTTTCCTGCAAACGACAACCACCAAACTTGCATAGCAGAAAGATCCTACGAAAAGATAGTGTTAGTGATAATACTTTGCTTCAGAAAAGTCTTCAATGCTTAAGAAAGGAAAGGGGGAAATTTGGCTAGCAGGGACGCTTTATAAGACTTTCCCCTAAATGCGATATTTTTTCCCAGATTCACTAGTAACTTGCCGAGTTCAATCGATCCCAAATCAAGCAAAATGGAGTTCGCCCTTGTTCTTGCGATGCTGTTGGTCGTAGCCTGTGCCTTGCCTACTCCCGAAGAAGAACGTACTGTAAAGCAGCTAGCCGCCCAAAATGACATTAACATTGACCCCGAGATTGTCCATGGATGGCTGAATGACTGGTTTAATAGGATAAAAACAAATCCTGACGAGTTTGTTGTCGCTAGGTGTCAAGGTTGACATCCCAACAAAAAAAACATCATCCGCCAGGCCCGTACCCAGGATTTCATTTCGGGAGAGGCCCAAAGAATAAAAAATAATTTGCTGAAGTAAGCAATCTTCACCTAATTCTCGGTGTGCCTTTTACGGGAATACACTACACTTTTCCACTAGAACTGAAAATTGTATTACATTGCATTACGTTTACTGTCTTGTTATTTCTGTAACACATATCTGAGGCCTTCTGAATAGTTACATGTTTTTGATTTCGGGAGGGGCCGGGACGACCAGGACGGGACCATCCGGGCTATCCGGGACGTTTTTTCCTCATCGGCGATGACTGAGCTGCCGGCGTGTGTATGTATTGGAATCCCGGAACCGGAATAAAATCCATTTGGTTGCACCGATATTCCTCGCCGAGTTTTTCGCACCGTCCCGGTCGTCCCGGTATAGAGCGAACAGGCTATAAACCTCGACTGTTCTGACCTAATTCACGGGTGTCACATGTTTGCTTCGGCTCTAAGAAGTAATACCGCAGGAAAAAAATAGTTATTGTTTTATTTAAAAGATATTTTTATTCAGGCCTATTTGCGTACAAGCTTTACGTGGCCGATTGAGCCGATTTAAAAAAAAAAATTTTTAGTTGGATCTCGTTGTCACCCTTTTTCTAGGAGAAGAGGAGCTTCCATTTCCCTCCTGCGAGGATTGAAGGGCACTTCGTTCGTGGTTCGTCTCGTCATCCATTGTCGCATCGATGGTATTGTTGTCGATTTCCGTCTTCTTTTCGTTGCTAGTTGCTGTAGATGCACCTTGTTGTATATTGGTTGCAATTGCTGGTTGGTTGGAGGGTAAGTTGTAAACGGCAGCTGGTGTACTTTGTTCTAAAGGGGATGATGATGGATTCGTTGAAAGGGATGCTTCACTGTTGTTGGTGACTGTCACAGGTGTACTGGGGTTGCTTGGGGTTGGTGTGAAGGAAGCACCGTTGTCCTTTGGTGTAGTTGTCTCCTTATCCAGTTTATCACATGGCTTACCATAGTGAACAGCTTTTTGGCAATATTGGCATGTGGCCATCTGATTGTCATAGGTAACAAGTGATTTGCACGGAATTCTTGTATCTTGACCGAAAGTAGCATAAGAATGGATAGAATACCGGGGAAAAAATTCTTCCACTTTTCTTTTTCGATAGAGAGAATCTCTCCGTATTGGGACACAGTTTTGCGAATATATGAATCGGTGACGCCTGAGGGAAGATCATGAACACGCATTTCTATAGCACTATCTTTCATATATACTGGAATGTTGTACTTGATATTTTCATGCTCCACATAGTGCACATTATTATTGTCTTTAGTAAATTGAATTGCATCCAACTCTTTATAGAACTGGATATAAACAACATTATTGGTCTTATTGCATTGAAGTAAATGCACACGTTTAATGTCAAGATGCATTTGCTCCTTAAGCAAACCTTCAAGTTCTCGTATCGAAGGTCGAATTTTTCACTGTCTGAAGTCAACAACAATTGTGTTCTTTCGTGTCGGCGGTAGCTTTTGTTCGTTTGGTTCACTCATTTCGAGGTCGTTCTATTGTTCACTACACAATACTGTACTTGGATTCTTCCGTCCCGAACGTAAGCGGTTTTGTTATATCGACTGACTTGGATGAGATGTAAAAGCGAACTGAAAATAATAGTTTGTGCAATACTGCGAAAACTGAATGCGAATACCCCTTTTTTCCATCTTACCTCCAGAATAGATGGATCCAACAGAGACAGCAGATCTCACCCTAACTTATGATTTTCGTGTATGAGATGAATAATGGAACTGAGATTAATTGGGGTACCGTTACCCTAACTTTATATATGGTCGATTTTGAAGATCATATGGCTGACACGTCAACTTACGGAGATATAATCGTTTAAGTGACGTAATCGTCAATTGTTCTCCTAACTGCTTGATTATTGCAGATAGAGAGCCTATGATCACATTCAATTGTATTATTGCTGATACGCTTGGTTTGAAAAAATTTGCCGAGTGTGTGACATAAACGCTGAAGCATACTTGTTTGAACTACCCGAATCAATCGGAATAAGTTGGTGTGAAAAATGAACCCAAATCACTGGCAGAAATTATCTTTATAAAAAGTCAATAATTAATGAGTCTGTTTCAGTTAAAGAGGAAGGCATTTTCACACCACTAGGAATATAGGAAATTTTAATAAAAAACCTATTCCTAGGTATTAGGAATAGGTTTTTTATTAAAATTTCCGGTTTTTATATCTAACATAGTCTTCAAAAATGGAGCTCATGTGTTTTCGAGGCAAACGTTAAGGGCACGCTTACACTATCTCTTACAAAATGAAATAAGAATTATCCTATTACTGCAACTATCCAATCAAAATACATCAAATTCAGTTAGGCGAAAATAATACAGAACTTTGAATTTCAATCGAAGCTTTTTTATATACAATAGATTAGATTTGATGCTAGCTACAACTTTTTGAAAAGAATAATTTTGTATTTACTAAATCATCTTAGAAAATTCGATAGTTTCAGCATTTTACCAGTCTCCGGTTGAACGTCACATTGATGTTTCGCAGATAACCGAACCGATTTTAACTAACTTAGATCCAAATGAAAGGGAGTTTATGGGGTAGTGTAAAAACTGCTAGTGTATTTTATTAGAATCCAACTAATAATCAGATTCCGGAAATTTGGGTCCGCTAGAAATAACAATTTGATACTCAACACAAACAGGAAAGAAAGCACGATACTAACTCAGGCGAACGACGAATAAAGGTTAAAATAATAATATAATAATAATGAGTCAAAAATCAAATATGATAACACGCGAATGAATGTAATAGGAACAGTTCATGCCTTATCCGAAACAATAAACATTTGAACTAGAATTGTTTTACAAATAAGTGAGATGAAATATTCTGTGAAAAGTATTGTTTCTCTATTCCACAACCTAGAATCGGGACCTCTACCTTTAATATAATATAGCATTGCGCTTATTGTTAATTGTACAGTGGCCTACTAGCTCATGTAACCAGAACTTGAAGATGCAGATTATTTTCAGCAATTTACTTAAGAAACCAAAGGGTGGTATATAATATTAATCAATATTTATGTCTAACCTAATGTAAGATTTTTGAAGAATATCGATAAATTGGAAATCACAATCTTGGGTTTTGGAATATTCTAAAACGTCAATTTCCTTATCCTAATTGACAATCCTAAAAGTCGCCATCTTTGATTTTTTTTATAAATTTTTTTTATTCAGACCAATTTGCCTACAAGCTTTACGTGGCCGAATGAGCCATGTTTTTATCAGATGAAATATTTTTTTTACCGTTGGATCTCGTTGTAACCCTTTTTCTAGGGGGAGGGGGAAGAGGAGCTTCCATTTTTATCTTGCGATGAGTGAGGGGCACTTTGCCCGTGGCTCGTGTCGTCCTCCATTGCTGCATCGGTGGTATCGTTGTTGGTTTCCGTTTTTTCTTCGTTTTCATTGTAATTCGCATTCTTGGGTTGGTTGTTAGTTGCTGTAGACGCGCCTTGTTGTGCATTAATTGCAGTTGCTGGTTGGTTTGATGGTACAACAGGAGTACTGCGCTCACTAGTTTCCGTTGTTGGGCGATTGTCCTTGTTTTTGTTTGAAGATGTCTTTTTCGCAGTTTCAGTGCAAGGTTTGCCGTAGTGTGCAGGTTGTTCACAAAACTGACATGTAACCAGTTGATTTTCATACGTAATCAGCGTTTTACACGGACGTATCCCGTCTTGATCACAAATGATGTAAGATGGAATTGCTTTACGTAGTTGCATACGTACCACTCGCACACCATTCCGGACACCCGGAACAAAATTCCGCCATACTTCTCTTTCGATGGAAAGAACTTCACCGTACTGCGACATACTTTCTCGGACGAACCCATCACTGGTCTGCGGGGTAAGGTCATGCACGCGTACTTCTATGGCATTGTCCACCAAGTACACAGGGATTTTATATCTAACATTGTCATAATCAACACTGTGCACCCCGTTATTAACCGAAGCAAATGCAATTGCATCTCTTTCACGTTTGAACATAACGTACACACAGTTAGACGCCTCGTTGAATTGAATCTCACTTACATGCACAAGTTTGTCCCGGGTTGGTGGTTCAATGCATAGGACGCTGGTCTTACAAGCCAGTTGGCGTATGTTCGAGCCCCGATCTGGAAGGATTCTTAGCGTCAGTAGGATCCATAATACTAGCCATGCAATGATTCTGTACGCCATATGAATCGGCTGCGAAGTCTGTTGAAATAGAAAGGCCAAATTCCACAAAAGGAATGTAATGCCAAGACTTTGACTTTTTACATCATTAACGTTTAGATGCATTCGTTCCTTAAACAAGATTTCAATTTCGGTTGCTGCTGGTCAATACAAATTGAAGCGCTTGAAATCAATACAAATTGAATTTGGCCAAGTTTCAGGCTTTGTTGAATCGTATTTGCCCATTTCGTACAGTCTATTGTTCACTACACTGTAATGTCTTTGTTTCTATCGTCTCGACCGTAAGCAATTGTCGACTGTGTCGGATGAGATGCGAGCACGAACTGCCATCTTTGATATGAAAATTGTTTGAAATATAACTTTTTGATATCTATTCGTTATACCCGCGAACAATCAATTCAATTAATTAAAGTACTTATTATAAATAATACATACTTTTGTTGGTTGGTAAATACTATAAATCCATCCACAAATCACCTAGTTACAAACGTTTAAAAGTATGATAATTCTGAGCTTACTCCGTTAGAACAGCATCGCATGTAGCCCCATCGTTCACCGGTGAATCAAAATTAATAGTGAACTGCAATTAAGTGAACACTCGCCATAGCAAACGAGAACATGCTTGACATTTTTAACATACCCGCACACTGCAAACCGATACTATTCATCGAGCGGATGACAAAGTAAAGCGCAGAAAAATGTGACAGAGCACATATTTATAGATTCCGTTTTGAACGAAAGTGTGTACTGTGCACAACGGTGCGGTGCTTTTTCCAGCGTAACGCCAAAGCCTTCCTATACCGATAGGTCGATTCAAAACGATTTTTCAATAGTGCACTATTGAAATACTGAAATGACGTTGCAATATTTGTGAAAGTAAAATGTTTCTGAATCTATTGGTAGTTAAATTATATAAGTCCATCAACAAATGACGTTGAAAATCATGACTTGAATTTTTTTTCGATTGGCTTTCGGACCCCTATAGCCAATGCGCATGATTTATTATCTGTTTTAGTAGCGAACAAAACGTGTCGTAAGCCCACTGCACTGAATCACTGAAAATATTTCGTATTCCCATGTATCGATTTTGCACGATACGCCTTATGTGATGATCAATCGATCAATTCATGCGGTTTAAACTCAGAGGGCCTTATTATGGCACTGAATTGCACCTTGAGGCTCGTTCATACAAAACATTTTAGAAAGCAACAATTTTGAGTTATTTGTGGTTATCTTATACTACTGAACATTGTATCATAAACAACTGAATATATTTCCATTGATATGGAGATATCACAGAATTACAATATTGCAATTGTTGTTTCACGCCCTGGTTTTACCTTTTTTTTATAACTTTAAAATCATTCTTAATCCACCCAGTGGTGTGATAATGCCTTTCTCTTCTTTCATAACAGTTTCATGAAAATATATTTCATACTTTTATGAAATAGTTTCGGATACTAATTTTGACACCAATTGATTCAGATTGATTCGAGTAGTTCACAAAAGCATGCTTCAGTGTTTATATCACACAGTCAGCATCATTTTTCCAAACTAGTGCTTGACATTTGCATTGCCTATTTGTATGAGAAGAGTGATGCTAATCTAAAAAAACTTTTCTTAGTACACTTAGTGGAATTTTCATATATCTTGATGGGAGAAATTTTCGAAATCGAAAAAAAATTTCTGATGCCAAAAGTCTTAGAATTGCATGAAACGTCTTTTTTTAGATAACACTAAATCTCGACGTTTCATGCAATATTAAAATTTTTGGCTTCGAAAAAAATGTTCGATTTCGGAAGTTTCATGTACTCCCCCCTATGGTGCTTTTTCAAGATAGAAAATTTTCAATCTTTTACCGCTGGGCAGCACCCCTTACCCATGTCCGATTTAGCTCAAATTTTGCATGAGGACTTTTCTCGAGATGCTTAAACTTTTGAACTATAGCGCTTTACGAAATTAGAGGTGATCCCAAAATAATGGAACCATTATATACATTAGAGCGGTAAAACACAAAATGTTGTGTCGGTTACGTCACTTATACCGTTATATCTCCTGAACCAAACTTCACGGCCATTTGATCTTCGAACTTGATTGATGGTCCGATAGTAGCTTTCAAACGAGCATAAGTTTGTTAAAATCGGTTCAGCCATCTCTGAGAAAATTGAGCGCGCATAAATATCTTCGAAAAGTGCACACACACACATACACACAGACATTTCCCTATCTCGTCGAACTGAGTCGAATGGTATATAACACTATGGGTCTCTGAGGCTCCGTTCGATTCGTTGGTCTTGACGATAGGTGATTGTTGTCCCCATTGGTGTCCAATTACCGCTTCCAGAAGTTCCGGAAGTAGCAGCCCAATGAGTTAGAAGTGGAGTCGATCCATTTCTCAAAGATATTTCATGAACTGTTAGTGAATCTTTCGATCGATCTGTTTATTAGATTAAGTTTAAATGATATTAAGTTCAATGTACCGGAAGATTTGGAAGAGAATCACATAGGGCTATTGTACCAGTAATCATTTCATCAGTATAGTCGACACATTATTTTGCCTCGACTACTCAATACTTACTCGACTCTTAATCAACGAATTGTGATAAAATCGGATACAATATCTTTGCTTCGGCTCTAAGAAGCAATATCGCAAAAAAAAATAGTTCGAAAATTGTTCAATTCTACTGTTTTAGAGAAGCGAAAACACGAAGCGAATATCCTTTTTTCCATTTTACACTTAAGATCAATCGAATGCCGAACACAGACAGAAGATCTCACTCTAACTAATGGTTTTCGTATATGAAATGACTACTGAAGCTGAGATGAATACTGGAGACGTTACCCTATAACATCTCATTTTATTAACATCAATTAAATACTTGGTATTAAGTTAGAAAATTTAATGATGTTAGAATGTAAAATGAAACGAAACCAAACTATAATTCGTTGTACGGTTTTAGATGCCATTATTCCGTGTGGTCCGCATCATACAAAGTATGGCAATGGAAGTCCGAACGAAGATCGGCATGGCAAAAACCAACCACGGCATTTGCACCGAAAACCATGCTTGATTATAGCAATTTCATCCGAAAACATCTCAAGCTGACTTCGGTGACGCAAATGGTTCTAATTTCGAGCAAAAGATGCTTAAAAAAACAAACAGATGCCTTTCCCTGATGCCACCGTCAGGCGACCACATGCAACCAGTTGTCTAATCACAGGAATCGACCAGGGGACTGCAATGAGATGATGCTCAACAACATTCGGTGCGACCGTGTGCCAAAAGCGTGTCATTCCGACCCACCGACCGGCTCCGGATGAATCAGGTGGACAAAAGTGAAAATCATCGCACCTCACGTGCAGTTGCAAATTGTCAGTTTCATGTTTTTCTCTCTCTCTCTGCGGGTCGGTTCATGCTGGGCGAAAAAAAATCATAATTTTTAACGCTTGTTGGTTAACAACGTTGTCGAAACAACGGATTGAAAGGATTCAGGTTTATGACGGCCATGAACTTTTTCAGCAGACGTTCGTGTCTTTTGAAGTGACTCCTTTGATGCAGTTGGAAAAAGTGGTGCGGTTTTCTCCTAACATGTTAAAAAATTTAATGAATAATTTTATAGTAAAAACCACACTCTCAGTCCTTTTACAGTTTTCACTTCAAACCAAAAGGCCATCGTCAGCATCGTAGTAATTTTCCGCATGCATAAACATGAACTCCCGTCTCGTCGTCTCTTTTTTTTGTTTTAATCCCTTCAACCCATCGTGATCCGATTAAAAATGTTTTGGTTTGGTTAGCGTTGAATATAAGATAAAAACTATACATGTATTTTTTATTCTCCAGTAGCATAAAAGCAGACACTTTTTTGCATACCATTAGGAATGGTTTCTTCTGCCACTGATGGCTAAAATTTGAGACCCGTCGTCACTATCGAGAAAAGGAAGGAAAAAAACGATCCGATTTTCGATGCTGAAATAGTTATCGAAAATAAGCGCTTAGCGGGATGTGCTTTTTCATCGAAATTCAAATTTTATTAACTCAAAATTTTGCTTACTAATCAGTAAAGTACTGTTATGATTAAGCTGAGAGTAATTGTTATTCATAAATTTTATTGATTGGAAACTAAACATACTTTTTTGGAAATGAAGTTTCTACACAACCTTTTCTTATTTAAATAAAATCATAATCAAACCTATCGATAACACACTTGAGTTTAACCGACCAATAACACGCAGAGAAAAAATTGTGAAAAAAAAAAAACAAAATTTAAGTTTCATGCAACGATTTCTTTTATTGAAATATTCACACAATAAAATCTGATTTTATATTGAAAATATTGTTGCTTGAAACTACAAAACAAAATTATTAATTTTACTCAGAGGATTAGTTTGTTTCTATCAATATTCCGATAAACAAAACCAATACTTTACCTGCACAGAAAGAAATAATGAAATTTACACGATATGTAAATCAATAGTAGCATGGAATAGACGTGGGTTGAATCGAAAGCTTGATTGAAAACCATCGTCGATGCAAAACTAAATTGGATTATATTGAATTTCCAAGGAATATAACTGTATCTTTCCATTAACGCATAGTTTTGCGATTAAATTATATTGAAACGTACAGAATTGTAAAGTAACTTTATGTTTAATTTCCTGCTCCAAATATGTGCATGAAAATAGATGTAAATTCACAAAATATTTTTATCTGTGTGCGCGTTCCTGTCGAGCTACAGAAATTTTACAATTTTCCGAATAGAACCACACTACGCTTGCTGAAAATGTCCGGAATTGTTCTATTCTCAATGTCATTGATTTACAAATCAATAGAGCATCGAGTTTGCTGTAGCTGTAGACAATTTTCCATATAGAGCCACCCTACGGTCGCTTAAAATGCCCAAAATTACTCAATTTTCATCGTAACGACCTGTCGCAACTGACAAAGTTCGGTTCATACGAAGCAACATCCCATCTTACCCGAATCGGATGTTCAAGCTCACAAACTAAAGCACCGGTTCTTGGTTTGGTAATGTCTGCTCGAGCTCCAGTCCAGGTAAATTTATACTAGCGATGGTGGTTCGCTTTTTGGTTCCGAACGAACATGTTTTGCGTATTCCAAATCGATGTTTTACCAACACCCGGTATCAGAAGCGTGCACATAGATTGGATCCTTTTTTTCATTGGGTTTAGTCTCATGTGGGCATTGTACGTTGATGATGCTGTAATTAAAGAAACGGCCTCTAATCTTCAACACGCGCATGAATAATAAACGCTCATAGAATTTGTCACTTCCAATCTTGGAATAACAATCTTGAATATCATTTCATTGCAATAATTTTGACTTATTAGTGAATACAAAAGTCAAACTAAATCCTACCTTTGTCGTTGAAATAATGCGTAGTATCAAGTTTAACACTGTAATTTATATACATTTTACAAAATAAATATATAAATGGTTTACTTTTCTTGACTCGAACGGCCTGGGGTTATTCTGACGTATATTGCCATTGAGGCAAACAGTGTTGTCCACTGTCGGCAACCGGTTGCCCAGAGCGTTACACAAAAACCAACTACAAATAGCCACAGTTTTGATCGAAATTTGGGAGAATTGTTTCGTGTTTTTTCTGAATAACTGTTAGAGATTTTGAACACCTGTAGTAACGAAACCGGAAATACAATCCGGGCAAAACCGAATAAAATAAAATGAAGCCATATGATCTCTCATTTCAGCCTACACTTGCGAAAATCGGTTCCACCGTCAGGGATGAGTAAGCGTTCCGTTTTGGAATTTTCAACCTCTATTTCTGAAGTCCTTGATTCGCGAGCTGGGAACTGGTATAGTCAAAATCTGTTCGTTTAGTCAGCAACTAATATGAATACAAACTGATACAGTTTATAGCTAAATTTAGAAGAATTTTTCCATGATATCCTAGTTCCCGGCTTCCGATATCGGAAACACCGAAAATAGTGGTTACAGGGTGTCCCACAAAAAAATTCGAGTTTAAAAAATTGAAAACCAGAAACTCAAGGAAAAATACACATAAAAATGTGGTCAAGTTTTAAACACTTACAGCTCGGTTTATTTTATATCAATTATTAATATTATTTCATTATTTGATTGGAAATATTTTTAAGTTTCGATTTGAATGTATCAAGCCACGTATTTTCAATTAAAAATGATTGGAATTTTAATTAGTAGCGAGCAGTGTCCTATATTTTCTACTAAAAATCTCCAGCATACCGGATTTCCCTGCCATAGACGACGGTTTTGAAGGAGTAAGCGATATATCAAAGTCGATATATCGCTCTGATTGGTCAATCGATGCTAAAGCGAAGCTGTTGGAAGCACGCGAATCTATAAATAGAAGCAAAATTATAGCTAACGTTTCAGTCCTACGCGTAGCATGCTAGAGATAGGTTGTTGCTAGGCAGCAAGACAAAAAGTGCCATAAAACGATTTGAAGCTTTAATTGGTATACTCTGATTTTGTGTCATGCAAGCTCGGATGAAATTCCATGTTTTGTCTTTTCACTTGTTTTTTTCATAGCAGACTCACCGTAGGCTCTCTGTAACATTTCGCACACTTGGTTACACTTTATTTCATTTTTCACGCAAAATCTAATACAAATTCTTTGACTCTTCAATTCTTCCATTGTTTAAACTAACAAAAATCGCCGAGCTCAAAAAAAAACACGTCTACACCAGCCGCTACAAGACAGAATGTAAACAATGAATACAGCTGAAAATTTAACCATACATTAGGGACATATGTACCAACACAATAAAAAAAAATTTTGATCACCGGGCTCTCCAGACGCGCGCAATTAAAAAATTCCGGGAACTTTTTGAACAGACCTCCTATATAGAATTATGTCACCTGTAAAAATCATTATTGTTTTTTGTGTAATTTTCATCTCGGCGAAAAAAGATGCCGAAAACGAACGGCGAAGCAATATTTTACTGAAATTTCGGCTAAGATAACTTTTTTCAAAATTCTCGGTTTATTATTTCCCATTTCTCGGCAATTCAAAATGTTATACTGATATTCGGTTTTGTAAATTACTGTGTTTATCAGCAAAACCGAAATCAGCAAATTAATGATAGGGGAAAATGTTCGGTTGCCAGCACCCCACCGTAACTTTTGACAGAAAGCAGATAGCGTCATTTCGACAAATGTCATGTGTGTGTAATAGCACCACGTTCTTTTGTGCCGAACACTAAGGTATACAGACGCTTGTACTTTTTGCTGCGCTTAAAACAAATTTTAATTGCGTGAAAATCAACACAAAAGTTTTTTATGACTTTTTTATAGTATCATAAATTTAAAAGCAACAATCGAAAAGGTGAGTGGATTGAATATTTATGAAGTGTAATCGATCTATTTCGTGATGTAATATTTAATGCTATCAACATTTTCGCAACCAAAATGTTTTTTCGTCATTTTCAAAATGTCTACCGATTTCGGTTACCGGCACCCCAAGGTGCCAAGTCTTCAAATTTGTCTGTAAATTGTCTGTATTACCTGGCATCTGTGGTGATATGCAACACGTGGACAACTTGACGGCTTCAATACATCCGTCATATGAGACTTTGGTTCTCTGCTTCTGTTAGCCATGGCGACTTCAAACAAATCGTTCAAGTCAAGGAAAATGAACTTTAGTGCGCTGATTAATGCCATTAAACGTTGCTTAATGGATAAGAAGCCAATTAATTCGACTGCAGCAACGTATTCCATCCCGCGAAGCCGGTGAAAGGCCGGCCAAATCAACACCAAAGCCAAGGCGAAGTCACCATCAGACAATAAAGACTTCTGGCCAAAACACCCCCGAAAAGAATAATTTCCGTTTTTTCGTTCAATAATAGCGAAATTTCTGGGGGTGCCGGTAACCGAACACCTTTTTTGAAATGGCCAAAATTTATCACCTTACTAAATTGATAATAGATTTTTTTCAATCGATTGAATCAACTTAGTTTCTTATTCAATTGTTAGCTAGGGACTTTAGCTTTCTTTTGATGTATATATGTCCGCATAATGTGCGCTTAGTCAGAAGTTATAAGCTTAAAAGAAAAGGGTGCCGGTAACCGAACACTCTCCCCTATCAACTTACTGGAATACAACCGAAATTCGATGATTTATCAAAGTAGCAATTTTTCTTCAGCGCTAGACCGAGCGATGTGAATAAGTGCATGTGCCAACATTTCGGATTAAATGTTTTGAATTGTTGCCAACATTACGAATGAGATGTCGTCACTCTGGTTATAGGCACTCTAAGTTCAACAGCCAACATAATATTGAAATCAATAAATCTATGATAACGAGTTTTAACTGGAATGTTTATTTTGTATTTTAAATTTAATTTTAATCAATTTCTTAAAATCTCAGCATTAACTCACATGCTTGAACACCGATAATTTCAGTAACTTGTTTCCACGAAAACCTCGGTAATTTATAGTCTTCTCGAAATTATCTGTCAAATGAAAAAATACCTAGAATTTCAGTTATTTTAATGATTGCCGAGATGATTGCCGAGTACTCGGCTGTGCAAAACTTTGCCGAGATTCGGGAAAAAAATCAAAGTGTGTACACTTTGCATATATGTCATTTTGGAGAATCGCCTCCGACCGTATTTTTGTTGATTACAGTTTGTCAGATTGTCATGGCTATAATCGTAGTAGGCGCATGGTATGTAAGAAATGGGATATAATGAGCGCACAGTGGATCATTTTTCATATTAGGAAAAAATTTCGCTGATTCAGTGTCATCAACAGTTCCTTATTTATAAAGGTTATCAAAGGAAATGAAATGTTTCCAAATTTGACTGGAACTCTTACGCGAAAAGTTTCATATCCGACACAAGACGAAAACCTTCTTAGACACACTGTCTTTCTACGTTCATAATCAGCAGACAATACGGCTATTGTTTTAGCTTCCTCGTTCCATATGTGCTTCTCCGGTGTGGAAATGAACCTGAAAATAAAATAATTATTGCTAAGCCTTGACACGCCTGCCTGCGCGCGATCATCTTAAAACAGTTATAAATTAGCAGCATTTTTTCTCACCTAAATCTTCCGAAAACTGGAAGATTAACTGCACCGGATCGACCAAAACAAAACAGCACACTTGAATAATTGAATCGAGCCAACTCCTCAGCGTGGGTGCTAATAAAGGGAGTTTTGTGGGAACAAGGCGGCAACTTGTTAGCGAATCCTCCGTCGTCCTTATGTCCTTTTCGTCTTGTTTTTGTTTTGTTCTTCTCGATAGTTTCAGCTTACCTTGCTTACCGTCCCTAGAATGTCAGGGTTAGTGAGTGCTATTCTGCGGCACTTGAATCTGCATCGAACCTACAAAAGGGGGTGGGCTCGGAACCGTTTAAGGCCTATAATTTTACTGCTAAGCGCCACTTTGAAGCCATCGATACTTTCTACGGCGGCATTGTTTGAGCCCCGGTCAGCTCTTCTCAGATGTCATAAAGTCGGATCGGAGAAAATTAACCCCGGGTTTGGATGGGAAAATTCCAGACTGGATCTGGAGATTTGTTTCGGTTGTACCAGGAATTATGTGTAAGACATTGAGCCTGCCATTAGGGAACAGAAGGTAATCGGTTGGTAATATTTAGTTATAAATCTTTTGCACTTTGGAAATATTGGCGATTTTGAATCTGTTTTCGTTTCGTTTTTGTTTTCGAGGAATGTCTCAGTTGCCACTTTAGGGCGTGATGCCCAACACAAAAACCAAAATTAGCCGTTTATCACGGTTGTTATGGTTGTGGCACGCGTGTTTGTGGTCGAGTGGTTGCAAAACATTTATGATATAATAAATCGGTATATATTTCCACTCAGTTCGCAAATTTCAACAGATTGATAGCTACCATTGCTTAACGAAAGGACGACGACTCATCAGACTCTACCATGGATATCACGGATGCAGAAAATAGTGAACGTATTAACGAAGCGATGCAATCGTTAAATCATGCTTGTTATCATAATTTGCCTATCCTTTCGATTTCCCAAGCTTTAGCTTCACAATAGCTCAGTATTTTTCGATTGGGCAACGTTTGGAGCTGTTCGAAGAACTGCCGCTCTTTGCTATGATTTAGTTGTTTCCTGCATAACACTCTTTAACTGCTTTACCATAAAATCAAAACATCGTATTCGCTTTGAAATGAATGATTTGCACACGCTAGTTGTAGTAAACTTGTTAGTTAATTGCACTCGTTTGTTATAAGGATGTCCTGGGTTGGCGGTTCAATGCGTAGAGCACTGGTCTTACAAGTCAGTTGTCATATGTTAGAGCCCCGATTTGGGAGGATTCGGAGTATTAGTAGAATCGTAGTAGCAATGGTTCTGTACGCTATGTATCGGTTGCGAAATATGCCGAAATAGAAGGTCACATTCCACAAAAGGAAGGTGAAACCAAGGCACTGTTAAAAGGATTTTCCTGTTCAAACCCAAACTTCAAATATCCTTACAAATCATATGTTTTTTTAGCCTTGAAATGATTTTAGATCGTTTGAAACGTAAGAGAATTGAAGACCCGGGATCTATTTGAAGTCCAATTTTCCACAATTGTTTCATCCTCCATAACCACGCAGTTAAATTTTGTCAAACTTTTTTTCGTAGGCTCACGCGGTATAGCTGGCTTCCTGCTTCTCGTTCCTGTTTGTGGTTTTGCCTTTCTCATAAAGAAAGGTCATGCAATCATTGTGAAAACCTACCTAGTGGTGAAATTATGCCTTTCTCATATTACTTATACCTTCATAAATATTACTGTGGAATTCTCAAAAAGCAAACAGTTCATTGAATAGAAACAGGAGAGTTTATTTGGACGTATAAGCTACTAGCCAAATCTACAAATCAAAACACTCCATAGCTGCGACACCGGAAGTAGTATCCGTAACAAATTCAGGAATTCCGTTTTAAATCGTTACAACTTTTCATTTGTATTTGAGTTTGTGAAAATCGGTTTCGACATCTTGGAGAAAATTTAGTTAGACCCTTTTTACAATTTTAGACCGCTATTTTCGGTACTTCCGAAACCGGTTTCTGAGGACCGGTATAGCCGAAGTTGGTTCGTATAGGAGACTGGGGCTAAGCCGGACTCTTTTAGGAAATTGAAAAAAGCGTCCATTAAAACTAGGTTTTTACCCAACTTACCTATACCGTTGTGTAGATTCAACCTTCAGCTACAATTCCCAACTTGTGATTTAGCCAAATATGCATTGGTTTCCGTAAAAAGTCGCGATGAAGTGACCAACCTAACATTAAAAATTTCAGAAGCCGCGAGATTAAACCGGACATTTCTTGGAAATTAAAAAAAAACATGCATTACAATTAGGGTTTTACCCTTTATTTTAGAAAAAAATTTGGGGGATGTTTTCATAGACAATTGCTAAATCGGACACTTTTTAGAGATTGAAAAAAAATCATCTTTTAAAACTTTTTTTTTTTACCCAAGTCATCTCTACCGTGTAATCTCCAAGCGCGTTTACAAAGTCAATCCATGAATCGAAACAATAGCAGATTTAAATATTAAGGCTGTCCGGTTTAACCAAGTATTCGGTATAGCCCCTGTTTTTCCCTTAATAATTTCTTGAGTTTAGAGGGGGTTTGAACCCCTAAAACCCCCTCCTGTATACGCGCCTGATCTTTACAATTGTGTAGCTTCAACTTTTAGCTACAATTCCCAATTTGTGACTTGGTAAAACAAGCATTAGTTTTTTTTACCAAGTCATGGCCAACCCAATTGGGGCTAAACCGGACTTTGAAGTTTCACACAAAAATACGGTAGGGCGCCAAAATTTAGGATAACTTAATGAGCGCAAAACAAATAAAATCGTGCTTAAATGGATTGTTTGTTGGACTCAACCTTTCATGAGACATAATCCTACTCGCTAAAAATATAGGTATTGTCTCGAAGCTTCACGCCCTGCAGTACCAGATTATTGATGTTGAAACTGACTTTGGAATCTTTCTTGAAGACTATTTGATTGCTTCTCTACATATAATGAACGTTTTGATTTGATTTATAGTAAATCTAGTTCTAATAAGTAGAATTTAAATATAAATATCAATATTGAGGTATGTTTCAACAATCCGTTAATATTTTTAGGTAAAATATCATATCAAAGTATTCGTCACATAAAAGCGCGTTTACAGAATCAGTCCATGGGTCGAAATAATTGCTCGCTTGAAAGATATTTAAGCTGTCCGGTTTAGACACGTATCCAGACTAACCCCGGTCTCCAGCAACCAATATAGCTTATGAATTGGAACCAGGGTTGCCATGTTCAAGTATGAATCCATCAGAAGAAAAATCTTTAAATCTGCATCGGGGGATCAATACGATAAAAAGAAATTGAAACAGAACGAAATGAAAAATGTGGATGGGTAAGATCAGAGACATCACCGGATGACGTAAAAACGTATAAAATGGATTATTGAACTGATCACGGAACCCATGCTCTGGGACTAAATTTGGGATATGAATTCTGAACCAAAATTCTGGTTAGGCATTGAATTCTGATCCCGAATCCTAACACCTGGATTCCGGTTAAAAGCTTAGTTTTAGTTACTAAAATTCAGATCCGAAATTCAGCTTTGGATACCAGATCCGGAGTTTAGTTCAAAAATCTTCAAAATCCAGTTTGTGAATCTAGTTACACTTCTAGAATTCTGGAATGCATTTTAGAACTGAATTCTGGGAATACAACCAAATTTTGAATCTGACTTCTGGTCCTGTATTTAAGTCTTAAGTTCCAGAACTTCAAATTCAAAACTCAGTCTCAACATTCTGAAACTGCATTCCGGATAGGACTTGTGAAACTGTATTCTGGTTTGGACCTCAATTTCATATCCTGAATTCAGGAATTTAAAATTCAGATCCAAGTTCGAAATTAATTTCTGAAATTTAGTTTATATAGTCTAGGTCTAGAATCAAAATCCTGATCTCAGTTTCAGATTTCGGCTCCGAAATCCAGGCTCAGATACAAGTTTTGACATTCAGTTTCAGTTCCAGAATTCTAGAATTCGATGCTGACTTTGGAATCTGGATGAGAAACTGAATTTCAGATTCTGGATTCTGGAAATGGAAAATAAAATCTTGGTCTTGAATTCTGAAACTGAATATCTGAACTGAACTCTAGAATTGAATTTTGGACCTGGATTATGGTCTGAACTGAACGAGTCAACTATGCAAGCTAGGATGAATTCAATATTACATTTTTACACATTTTTCTTAGTAAACATTTTAGAATTAATTTCGAATTTCGAATATCTCATACTATTGTGAATTCTATCACAAATTGCTGATTATTTCTCCGTTGACGTGACGATCTCCTTCTGAAAGTAATATCTGGAACTGAATCTTTGATTCTTGAAGTAGATTCTATATCTTTAACTACATCCTAGACCTGGAACTGTAACTATATTCAGGAACTGTTTCTATTTGGGTACACCATTAATTGGGTATGAGAAAGACAATCACTCTTCATGAGTTTTTCTCTTTGATACTCGTTGCTACCATTCGTTTTCAGAAAACTTTAATTTTAAACAGTTATGTCATACAATTGAAAATTTTATCATAAATTGCTGACCATAAGGCATCGCTAAAATTTCGTTCATACGTTAGATACAGCACAAGATATTCCCGATCAAAGACTTATTACTCTCCCAGAGGGTAAATTTTGAAAAGGTACCCCATAGTAAAGTAAGACGTACTCACGTCAAAAGTAATTAGAATCCGAATTGGAAGAAACCAAAACTTTCCTTCGTATGGCTTTTATAATGATATAGTTGAAATAACATTTTTAAAGTAATTCTTGTATTCGAGTGTCTCGGAATGATTATTTGACAAACAGACATTGAAAATCCAATCTGAAAATGAAAGCTTTGTTTTGTTTATTTCCACTTTCTTTTATTTTAATGTGATTGGCAGTCGTTCTATTTTACTGTCCATCTTATCATTAGAAATTTTAGGACGTATAGAGAATTACGCTATAATTGCAAGAAAAAATTAACATTGGTAATTTGTCATTAGAAGGGTGGATACTTACCTTACCTAACAGCTATAGGCCTGGGGTGTCCTTTGCTGTATCATGCATACGTCTCCACATAACTCGGTCCATGGCTGCTCGTCGCCAGCCACTCAAGGCACGGATGTTCTGAGATCACCCTCCACTTGATCGATCCACCTTGCTCGCTGCGCTCCTCTTCTTCTTGTACCAGTCGGATTAGATTCAAGAACCATTTTCACTGGGCTGTCGTCCGACATTCTTATGACATGCTAAGCCCATCGTAGGCGTCCGATTTTAGCTGTCCGTACGATAGGTGGTTCTCCTAGTAGCTGTTGCAATTTGTGATTCATACGCCGTCTCCACGTTCCGTCTTCCATCTGCACTCCGCCATAGATGGTCCTCAGTACCTTTCTTTCGAAAACACTGAGAGCGCGTTGGTCCTCTGCCAGCATAGTCCAGGTCTCGTGGCCATAGAGAACAACCGGTCTAATGAGTGTTTTGTAGGTGGTCAAATTCGTGCGGTTGCGTACTTTTCTCGATCGGAGGGTTTTTCTTAGTCCAAAGTACGCGCGATTCCCTGCCAAAATACGTCTATGAATTTCTCTGCTGGTGTCATTATCGGCGGTCACCAGTGAGCCCAAATAAACGAACTCGTCAACCACCTCGATATCGTCACCGTCTATCAATATTCGTGGTGGGAGGCGTAGTGTTTCTTCTCTAGAGCCTGTTCCTCTCATGTATTTTGTTTTCGACGCATTTCTGGCCAGTCCGATACGCCTGGCTTCAGCTTTCAGTCCGATGTAGGTTTCCATCATCTTCTCAAGGTTACGTGTCACAATATCAATATCGTCAGCGAAGCCAAAAAGTTGTACGGACTTTCGGAAGATCGTGCCGCTCGTGTCGATCCTCGCTCTTCGAATCACACCTTCCAGGGTAATATTGAACAAGATACAAGAAAGTCCAGCACCTTGACGAAGCCCTCTCCGAGATTCGAAGGGACTCGAGAGCGTCCCAGATACTCAGACGTAGCACATCACTTTATCCATCGTTGCTTTGACCAATCGCGTCAGTTTTTCCGGGAAACCGTATTCGTGCATTATCTGCCATAGCTGTTCTCGATCGATTGTGTCGTATGCCGCTTTGAAGTCAATGAATAGATGATGCGTGGGTACGTTGTATTCACGACACTTCTGGAGTACTTGTCTTATCGCGAATATGTGATCCTAGTGGCGCGGGCTCCAGTAAATCCCGCTTGGTACGGCCCTACGAATTCCTTAGCTATTGGTGATAGACGACGGCAGAGGATTTGGGAGAGTACCTTGTAGGCGGCGTTCAGCAATGTGATTGCACGGTAATTGCAACAGTCGAGCTTATCGCCCTTTTTGTGGACGGGACATACCACTCCATCCATCCATTCCTGCGGTAGAATCTCCTCCTCCCAAATCATAGCAATCATCCAGTGCAGCGCTCTAGCCAGTGCCTCTCCTCCATGTTTGAGCAGCTCGCCTGGCAACTGGTCATTGCCCGCGGCTTTGTTGTTCCTCAGCTTGCCGATCTCCTCACTTATCTCCGACAGATCAGGGGCTGAGAATCTGTCTTCAGCTGAGCGTGCACCCAGATTGATTCCTGTACCGTTCTCTGTATCTTGTGCTTCGTCATTCAGATGCTCGTCTTAGTACTGCTTCCACCTGTTGATCACCTCACGTTCGTTCGTGATAAGGTTACCACTGGTATCTCTGCACATTTCGGCCTGTGGCGTGTAGCCTCTACGTGAGCGGTTCACCTTCTCATAGAACTTCCGTGTGTCATTTGCGCGGTACAGCTGTTCCATCGCTTCGCGATCTTGGTCTTCCTGGTGGCGCTTTTTCTTCCGGAAAACAGTGTTCTGTCTGTTCCGCGCCTGTCTGTATCGTTCCTCGTTCGCTCTAGTGCGGTGTTGCAGCATTGTCGCCCTTGCTGCATTCTTCTCTTCGACCAACTGCTGACATTCGCCGTCAAACCAGTCATTTCCTCGATTCGATAACCTCGTACCTAGTACGGTTGCAGCAGTGCTACTCACGGCGGACCTTATGTTCCTCCAGCCGTCTTCAAGAGTCGCCGCGCCACCTGCTCTTCCGTTGGTAGCACTAGCTCCAGTTGTTGCGCGTATTCCTCTGCAGTACGAATGCTACGCAGCTGCTCGAGATTTAGTCCCGGCGTTCTTGTGCGACGAGTATTGTGCACCGTCGATAGTGGAAGGGTGGATGGAAGGGTCTGAATGATGAAAAAAGCATTATTATTGCGATTTTTTTCGGAACTATCGTTCAACAAAGTAAACTCAAACGTTTTGCAAAAACCAAGGGATTGCTTGTGCATGAACTAGTATAACATACAGAATGAAACAATACTTTGCTCGCGTAGGTTATTCTTAAGAAAACGAAGTGGGTTCACTGTTATATCCACTTCCGGTATCGGAACTCGAGAACCGGTATAATCGAAGTCAGTTCGTACCAACTAACATGACGTACAAACTCTACTAGTTTTTATTCAAATTTTGAAGATTTTATACAATTTTACCATCGCACTCTAAATGACGATTTACATGTTTGTTGTATCCGAAAATAAGCAGAAATTTTTGGTAGGACCATAAGACCTTTCATTTCAGCATAAGATTGGGAAGTTTTGAGCCCAGTTTACAACATTTTTTACGGTTTTGTTCTGCCAGTTTAAGTGACGGTGTACAATATTCAACACACTTTACCCTATAACCTCTGAACCGGAAGTTGGATCCGGATGAAATTCAATAATTCCGTATGGGACCGTGAGACCTTTCATTTGAATCTAAGTTTGTGGAAATCGGTCAAACCATCGCTGAGCAAAGTGCGTGGAATCCATTTTGGTATATATGATCACTATCTCCGGTGCTTCCTGAACCGGATACCAGGAACCAGGATAGCCGGAATCGGGTTGTTTAGTTGCCTACTGATAATGACTATCGATTTGTGTAGTTTTGAAACCAGTTTAGAAATTTTTTACGTTCTGAAATTATTTGACATGTTCTCAGCTCAATGAACTGAGTCGAATGGTATATGACGCTTGGCCCTCCGAGTTTTTCAAGTGATTGCATAACCTTTCTATATGAGAAAGGCAAAACCATTCGAAATTTGTACCTGTAATGTGACGTTTGTACATGTTCCAAATGTTGTAAGATACATAGTGGATGAGTATAGTGACGTAATGTATAAGTAGGCTATTACATATGTATTTAGCCTTGGCTACACTAGGTGTATTTGACGTTTCCATCATAAAGTTCGACATTTTTAACCATAACCATTTTCAGAACATTCTGTCATTTACAGTGAGTTGAACATTTTACCTCAGCAAAAAATGGAATTGAATCGTGCAGTGATTTATTACGATTTTCGCCGTGGATTTTCAAGACAAGAGTGCTTCAATCAACTTCGTTCGACTTTTGGCAGTGTAGCACCATCCAATGCGACTGTAAAAAATTGGTATAACGAATTAAATCATGGTCGTAGTTCGCTTGCCAATGAATTCGAAGAAGTTCGTCCAAAATCAGTTATTTTTCCAGAAAACATCGATGTTGTGAAAAATCTGATAATCTGACGTACCGTGAAATGGAGACGACCTTGGGCATTAGTGTGAAAAGCGAAAGACTCATGCTTGTATAACATCTACACAGGTGACGAAACATGGATTTACTCATATGAGCCCGAAACTACACAGCAGTCGACTGTATGGGTGTTCCTAGAAGAACCAAATCCAGCCAATGTTGTTAGTGCTCAAAGCAGAGGTGGAAATAAGCCTATTTTGCGCACGAAAATGTGAATCAAGGTTTTCCGATTGTGAATCGAAAATCCGAGCACCGTGAATTAAAAGAATTGGATAACAAAACTAAAATTACGATTATTTTTTAAATTGTGGTAACTGTATATTACACAGAGTAGCAGTAGACCTTATGCATACGTACTCTTTTTATCGCGCTGAGGCAAATTTGTTCTCATTCTCAGAAGACAATCATGCTCAGGCGAAGAGCTTTAGCTGCTCTAACAAAACCTTGTTCGCACGATATTCATGAATTTGGATTCAAAAGAAAGTTATTATTAATAGAATTTCAAATTTCATTAAGATTCAACCTTCGATTCTGCAATTCCAGCAATATGACGCTTTTAACCTTATGGTTATTAACCTCTCCGGATCAGAAAAACTCCACCAAAAAAATTAAAACTGGCATATAAATGAACGTAAAAAGGTTATAAATCTTCAAAATTCCTCTCATACATACATTTTAAATGCGTGTTAATGAGACTTTTAAAATCATGGAAAAAATGTAATTTTGTATCTTTGAGAAGTTTAGTGATGGGGCTGAACGATAAAAAAAATTACCATTTTTGCAAAAGTTTTTCAGAATTATCGTTCAACAAAATAAATTCAATTGTTTGCATGCTAAAAAGCATCATTCGGTGAAGAGGTATTTTTGAGGACGCTTCTTAAAAATCATGATTTGCAGTGTTTGCATCTCAGCGCAGACTAATCAGAGGTGAGCAAATCAAAGCAGCATTGATAGAGTAGATGTTTTTCTAGAGCCCAACGTTTCTGATTTATTTTTTTTATTTTTGAATTTTTTGCTGTTGTATAAAATTAAAACTATGATTTTTTCACGGAAAAATCTGCCATTTTGTAGCTGTAAAACCTTCCCAAAGTAACAAACAACGAGAAAGAAAACGTTGGGGTCTGGATTTTTATATGTAGAAAGTGTGCAAAATTTAAAAAAAAAATTGGTGCAGTAGTTTTTGAATGACGATGGAAACGGAGTTTCAAAACCTGCTTTCGAGAAAAACGCGTTTAAAGTTTTTTGTCTATAAATTCAATGGAAACAATTGATTACTCCATTTAGTTCATTATAATGAAACATTTAAAGAATGTTTTGTCAAGTTTTCAAGTCAATCGAAGCAGAAATCTTGGGCCTGTGCACCGAGTTCTTACATTTTCGCAGTATGGGATAAGTAAAGATAAAGGCCCATAACTTGCTGAATTTTGTTCCGATAGGCTTAAAAATTTCACAGAATATTCTTGAAATGTTTTACTATAAGAAAATAATAAATGATTTGTCAAAAGTGTTAAACCCTACCCGCCCCTAATGTAAGTTTTACAGTTTTTACTGCGCAATAGACATACGCAGAGCAAAATTTGTTAAAAATATACCACACCAAATAGTGATTACAGCGGCAAAGACTTTGTTTTACTTCCAGCTGGTTGATGCTGATGATAATGTTCATGCACTATTTAGATTAAACCCAATACAACGCTATTTGACATGAATTTGATTTATAAAAGTAACATGAGCGCAGCATTTGGGGCAGGCGTTTGCATTGGCGTAGCAACATTCTGCACTCCTGTTACTACTGTGTAGGATATTCAAGCTAAATAAGGTAATATTAATCAGTTGCATAACACGCTTTGTGAGTGGATTTTTGTTATCATTATAATTATTATTCATTGCAGCATGTATGTTAATATTATTAACATAACTGTTTTCTATGATATTACTCTACCGCGGCGGTATTACCGAATAAATTTCAAATACATCACGAAGCACGAAATAAGCTTACCTAACGAGCATAAAATAATTGATATCGAATAATTTATTTCCGAGAAAATTGAGCGGTAATCAGATGTGACGTTCACGTCGCTTATACCATCATATCACCGAAACATTAAAACGATCCTAATTTTGTTGAAATGTTGTATCTACAATAAATATGTGATATGAAAAGATAATACTGACTATTTTCATTTACTGTGAATCTAAAATTTGGCATATTTCCACCCCTGGCTCAAAGCACTTCAAAGAAAATGGTAGTTTGTTTTTTCGGTAAAACCGTTGCTTTAGAGCATCGCAAGGCCGTCAATTTCCATTGGTATTTGTTTGCCAGAAGTTTTTCGTGAAACAAGGAAAACAAACGGCAGACGCAAAATCATTCTTCATAACGATATTGCATGCTCTCACACATCGGCTCAAACAACCGAATATTTGAGCACCCAAAAGGTCGAATTGATGGACCACCTGCCGTATAATTCTGACTTGACACCCAACGATTTCTATTTGTTCCTTTCTAGAGAGAGCGTTTCATTACTCATGAAGAAGCGGTTGAAGAGTTCAAAAACCAAACTTCCAGAAGAGTGGAAAAAATGTTATGAAAATTTGTTCAAGCTTATCCAAAAGTGTATTGATCATCTAGAGGAATATTTTTAAAAACAATAAAATCATTTACGATCAAATGTAATACACCGAAACCTCCATTTACGAACTAAACGGGGGTTCGTAAAAAGAGGTAGTTCGTAAAAAAAGTTTACGTTATTTGGGATTTGGTTCGTAAAAAAAGTTTACGTTATTTGGGATTTGGTTCGTAAAAAAAGTTTACGTTATTTGGGATTTGGTTCGTAAAAAAAGTTTTGTGTGATTATTGTGGAAACCGCGCATCATGTGTTTATTTTCGGAACGGATGTGAAGAGTAAGTGCAAGAAAATGATGTTTGGGTTCGTTTCAAAATCCAAGATGGCGGCTTCCGGTTTATTGAGATTGCCTAAAACCCCTAACAATATGGGTATCTTCGGAACGGAATTGATGAGTAGATGTCGGAAAACGATGTTTGAAGTGGTTCTGAAATCCAAGATGGCGACTTCCGGTTTCTTGATATTCCTTGAAAACCCTTACAATATGGATATTTTTGGAACGGAATTGATGAGTAGATGTCAGAAAACGATGTTTGAGGTAGTTTTGAAATTCAAGATGGCGACTTCCGGTTTGTTAATATTTCTTGAAAACCCTTGCAATATGGGTATTTTCGGAACGGAATTGATGAGTAGATGTCAGAAAACGTTGTTTGAGGTGGTTTTGAAATTCAAGATGGCGACTTCCGGTTTATTGATATTCCTTGAAAACCCTTACAATATGGGTATTTTTTAAACTGGGTTAATGAGTAGATGTCGGAAAATGATGTTTGAAGTGGTTCTGAAATCCAAGATGGCTACTTCCGGTTTGTTGATATTCCTTGAAAACCCTTACAATATGGATATTTTCGGAACGGGATTGATGAGTAGATATCAGAAAACGATGTTTGAGGTGGTTCTGACATCCAATATGGTGTCATCCGGTTTCTTGATATTCCTTGAAAACCCTTACATAATGGGTATTTTCAGAACGGGATTGATGAGTAGATGTCAGAAAACAATGTTTGAGGTGGTTCTTAGTTCCAAGATGGCAACTTCCGGTTTCTTGATATTCCTTGAAAACCCATACAATATGGGTATTTTCGGAACGGGATTGATGATTAGTTGTCAGAACACGATGTTTGAGTTGGTTCTTGAATCCAAGATGGTAACTTCCGATTTGTTGATATTCCTTGAAACCCCTTACAATATGGGTACTTTCGGAAAGAGATTTAAAAGTAGACGTCGGAAAATTATATATGAGGTGGTCTTGAAATACAAAACAGTGACTTCCGGTTGATTATTATCTTTTGAAAGTTTTTGCCATTTTCCTTTAACTCTTTATTCCTTTAAAACACTATACCGTTCCGAAAATACCCATTGTATGTATGGGTTTTCAAGGAATATCACCAAACCGGAAGTCGCCATCTTGAATTTCAAAACTACCTCAAACATTATTTTCTGACATCTACTCATCAATTCCGTTCCGAAAATATCCATATTGTATGGGTTTTCAAGGAATATCAACACACCGGAAGTCGCCATCTTGGATTTGAGAACCACTTCAAACATAATTTTCCGACATCTACTCATCAATTCCGTTCCGAAAATACCCATATTGTATGGGTTTTCAAGGAATATCAACACACCGGAAGTCGCCATCTTGGATTTGAGAACCACTTCAAACATATTTTTCCGACATCTACTCATCAATTCCGTTCAGAAAATACCCATATTGCAAGGGTTTTCAAGGAATATCAACACACCGGAAGTCGCCATCTTGGATTTGAGAACCACTTCAAACATAATTTTCCGACATCTTCTCATCAATTCCGTTCCGAAAATACCCATATTGCAAGGGTTTTCAAGGAATATCAACACACCGGAAGTCGCCATCTTGGATTCCAGAACCACCTCAAACATCATTTTCCGACATCTACTCATTAACCCCGTTCCGGAAATACCCATATTATATAGGTTTTCAAAGAATATCAACAAACCGGAAGTCGCCATCTTGAATTTCAAAACTACATCATACATCGTTTTCTGACATCTACTCATCAATTCCGTTCCGAAAATACCCATATTGTATGGGTTTTCAAGGAATATCAATCAACCGGAAGTCGCCATCTTGGATTTCCAAAATATGTCAAACATCATTTTCCGGAATCTACTCCTTAAACCCGTTCCAAAAATACCAATATTGTAGTAGTTTCCATGGAGTCGGAAATCACTTTCGATGAATGACAAAACCTCTTTTTACGAAGTAGGTTCGTAAAAAAAGTTTACGTTATTTGGGATTTGGTTCGTAAAAAAAGTTTACGTTATTTGGGATTTGGTTCGTAAAAAAAGTTTACGTTATTTGGGATTTGGTTCGTAAAAAGAGGTACGTAAAAAGAGGTTACGTATAAAAAGTGTTCGTAAACGGAGGTTTGGGTGTACTGTTTTCATTTTTAGGCTAAATACATTAGTAATAACCCTCGTAGTAGAATTCAATGGTTATAAAATATTATTCTAGAGACCAGTGCGGTAAAATTTCATTTTCAATCGAACAATCTATATATATAAAAATGGCATAACTTCAAAACTACTTAACGGATTGCTATTAAACCTGGTACATGTACTTCTTGCTCTTCAGATATGGTTATAAGAATATTTCCATGGGGGAGGGAGCGTAGCAAGTGTCCTTAACAAAGGTGGTCATTAAAAATATTATCTAATTTGACGAGAATCGGTACTTTTTGAAGACACTTTTTGCACAACTTAGATAAGATTATATGGACATTCTGTTAGGAGAGGGTGTAGTGAGTGCCTCTAAAAAAGGAGTGCAATGTTTGTAACGGCATATCTCCGGAACTATTGCACGAATTGCTATAAAATTTGGTACAGTTATTTCTTGCTGTTCTGAAATAGTCATAAAGGTATTTTTATAGGGGGGGAAGCGTAGCAAGTATCAATAACAGGAGGGGCCAAGAAAAAAATTAATAAAATTTGACAAGAATCGATAATTTCTGAAGATCATGCAAACATTTTCCATACCTTAGATATGATAGATATGGGGAGTGATTGTAGCAAGTGCATTAAAAAGGAAGATGTAACGGCATAACTCCGACACTACTGAACGGATTGCTATCACACTTGGCATCGCTGCTTTTTGCTTTTCAGATACAGTTGTAAGGGTATTTTTATGGGGGAGAGAGCGTAGCAACTATCCTTAACAGGGGTCATGAAAAAATTTATTTAATTTGACGAGAATCGATACTTTTTGGAGACCATAGATACTTTTTGTGCAACTTAGGGTATTCGTGTGGGGTGGATGTAGTACGTCCCTCTAAAAAGGGGATGTAATGTTTGCAACGGCGCAACTCCGGAACTACTGAACGGATGGCTATCAAATTTGGCACAGATACTTCTTGCTCTTCAGAAATGATCATTAGGACATTTTCAGGGAGGAAAGTGTGTAGGAAGTGTCCTTAACATGGGGGGAAAGGGTCAATGACGAAATTTGAATAGAATCGACATTTAGACTAAAGCTTGCTTCATTTAGAATTGGAACAAACTTTTGCTCATATTGTGGCGCTCCTGGTGGACGGATTTGGAAGCTCTTGGCGCCCACGTGTCGGGAATTTTGTCAGCTATGATTTTTGACATTCCGAAAATCGACTGTACTTTGTAAACAATCAACATGGAAGCCGAAAGAAGGAAAAAAAATTGTGCACAGTTATTTGGAAAATCCATTGTGGTCTGCATCTAGGCTAGCTAAACAGCTGAAATTGCCCAGAAATACCGTATGGTGCGTTATCAAACGGTATAAGAAAACATTGACGACGATTCGGAAGCCTCAAGCCGATCGTCGGAGTCGAACTGACGACCGGAAATTGCGTGGTAAGATTTTGAAGACGATTAAGAGGAATCCTAATCTGTCGGACCGTGATTTGGCCAGAAAATTCGGTGCTGCCCATAGTACCGTGAGGAGAACTCGACTCCGGGAAGGAATCAAGTCGTATCGAGCTAGCAAACAGCCAAATCGGACCATGAAACAGAATAGTGTGGTCAAAATTCGTGCTCGGAAACTATATGACCAGGTGCTGACCAAGTTCGACGGGTATCTTCTGATGGACGATGAAACCTATGTCAAGGCTGACTTCGGGAAAATCCCAGGTCAAAAATTTTACTTGGCAACGGCTCGGGGGGATGTTCCAGCCAAATTTAAATTTGTTTTTGCCGACAAATTTGCAAGAAAATATACGATGTGGCAGGGCATTTGCAGCTGTGGCAAAAAAAAACGAAAGTTTTCGTTACAAATAAGACAATGACATCGGAACTATACCAAAACGAGTGTCTCCAAAAACGAATTTTGCCGTTCATTCGATCCCACGACCATCCTGTAATGTTTTGGCCAGGTTTGGCAAGCTGTCATTACAGTAAAGTCGTTCAAGAATGGTATGCAAAGAAAGGGGTCCAGTTTGTTCCGAAAAACCTTAACCCACTCAACTGCCCCCAGTTCCGCCCTATTGAGAAATACTGGGCAATCATGAAGAGGAGACTCAAGGCAAAGGGAAACGTTGTCAAAGACATCAATCAGATGACGACCTGGTGGAATAAGATAGCTAAAACGATGGACGAAGAAGGTGTGCGCCGCCTACTGAGCCGTGTTACAGGAAAAATTCGAGAATTCCTTCAAAACCGTGACGAATAATTTTATCCGTATTTTTTCTTAAAAGTATGAAGAAAACGCTACATTTGTATAAAAAAAGATCTTGAATACAATAATAAATAACTGAAATACAGGCAATTGTCTTTGTTCCAATTCTATTTGAAGCAAGCTTTAGAAGGAGGGGTTTTTGAAAATAAATTTTAATCTCCCATTTTTTATAAAACAAGAGAGTGGCAAAAATTTCGAGGTCGTATTTTTCTTTGAATAATTTCAAAGGATCTGGTTCCATTTTGCCGGGGAATTCAAAGAGCTAAGGAAAAATACTCTTTATCTGTCGTATGAACGCGAGTGTATTTAAGTTTCAGCATAACTACGGAACGACTAAACGAATCGCCACTAAGTTTGGCACATGTACCAAAGGTGAGAATCGATATTTTTTTAAAAGCACAGATACACTACTCAGGGAAATCATGGAGGAGATCTGTAGTAAGTTCACTGACAAAAAGGAAGTTAAATCAAAATAGATTATATGGTTATTTTGAGGGTGAGGGAGTGTAGCGAGTGCTCCGAACATGGAAAGTGGAAGGGAGTACAGCATATTTCTAGCAACTGAGAGAGGTTCACAAAAATATTCACAAGAGGAAGGGAAAATAAGTATTCTCAACATTGATCTGAATTGACGAAATCACACATTCATTTATTATGTAAATTGAGAAAACTGTCGACTCATGGTGATGGAAATAGGATTACAACAACATTTGTATTAACTGAATCATTATTCTATAGGTTTTCCTCTCCGATGAACGACCAAAATGGTTAAAACCTTGGTAGAATAAATTATATAAAAACGATATTCTATGGTACGAATGTAGTTATGATGTTAAACAGCCTTTCGTTATAAAATAATCATTATCAAATGGAAAATTTTGAGCAATTCATGATGTCATAAAAATTTTTATAAAGAGGAGGGAGTAGCAAGTGTTTATAGCCATGGAAGCCAAAGGTATTGTAGATCGATTGTGACGAGGAAGTACGGAAGTACGTTACAAGCACATATAGATATTAAACCGAGGGGGACGACACTAAAAAACTGCACTTCGCTTCGATTAGGCTTTTTCACGCTGCATACGATTATGCACACTTTCCTTCTCTTTGCTACACATAGTAACGGTTGAATATGGATCGATCGTCTTTTCTTGGATTTTTGCTGGTTAAAAACATAATCATGGAGATATGATGTATCGTAATAGGCCATGAAACCTGAAAGTTGCAAATGTCACATGAAGATGCCAGATGCAGACAGTTCGGAGAGCTGTGAACTATCGTCCTGTAAAATCAGTTTTGTTATATTCTGGTGCATAGCTAACCCACACACCGAGAGCGTATGCTCCGGATTATCTGCCATATCCTGTCGGAATGTTGGCCATTCTCGTTTAATATCTGCGTCATTTTCCACAGTTTCTATATTCAATTCGAACCAAAAATTATTCCAAATTTCATCTACATCGTACACTGTAGAGTTTCTCTTGTAGAGACGTTCCATTGTCTGATTTTTTTTAACGTCTGCGAATCTTCAAAATATGCTAGAAGGGAAATCGTGAAGTAAACAAGTATGTAGTTTGCTATTAATCTGTATTAAAGTAAAAAAAAATGAATTGTTATTCTTTCTATAAGATTTTCAATAACATATTAAACACAGCTTTATTCAGTTTTGGCTTCAGTATTAATGAAAAACGTTTCTAAACATAAAAATTGCAAGTCTTAGCATCTAACAAAATATAAAACCAGTTTGATATCACAGACAGAGATATCTTTGGGTAAACCTTCAAAGGGCTACAATAAATTGAAATATATTCCATCTTCATGCTCCCAGCTACTAAGAGAACAAATTTTCAATGTTTCATTTACCAATCTGTTGACGAAACAATGTTGACACTCAGTGAATGTCAAGAACAGTAACAGAAACTTTTTAAGAGATCATATGTTCTTTGACTTTCTTTTCCACGGTTAGAAACGCTTTCAAACGGATCGATCTAGATGTTTGGATAGATGTAGTTTTCTTCGCTTTTCATTGACTTTTTGTATTTTATTTGAAAAACCCAGATCTGTCGTCCCCCTCGTATTAAACTCGGAGGTTACTAAGAAGGTATTTATAGAGAGAAAGGTATTTTAAATGTTCCTAACAAAAGGGTTCAATTATAAAACTGACCCAATTTGTCGAGAATACCATGAAAATTATGATTATAGTGAGATCTGAGATGGGACACTGATCATTCGATCGGGTTTCCGTCTAATGGCGTTTTCGTTTTTAATTTACACTACACCGGTGCAGTGCTACACTGAGGCATGAATAAACGAACAAAAATGACGAAAACATAAACAGTAACCATTGACTACAATAAACGATTCCATTGCACAGAGCTACACCAAACTTTCGATGAGTGCTACACCAGTGTTATCGGTGCAGAAAAAGTGTAGCACTGGTGTAGTGCAATTGGTAAAAATGAACGGTTTCTGTGCAGCTTTCGCTACACCAGTGTAGTGCAATTTAAAAAAGAAAACGACATAAGTTATATTTCACTACAAGAGTATTTCACTAAGCAGGACAACTTCGAGAATTTTTTTCGGCCTTCCCTTCACGAAACATTTCCGAGCAACGCCGGGTAATTTAGCTAGTATAAGATGAAAATGAAATTTATGGCCGCTGACCGTCAGCATATCCCTACTAATTCATTGGACATTTGCTGCCATTTTCAAGGGAAGCTCCCGGAATTCATCGTCAGTTGAATAATCGTACCTAGTCATTTGAAGTTTTGCTTGCTCAGTTTCGAGTGCCAAGTAGTCTAGCTCATTCATTGCCTTCGCTCTTGGTAGTAAGCGAGTTCGAACGAATAGAATTATAAATGAAGAAAAGTATTAAACATGAAAACTGAAGGAGAAAACTATTAATTTATGTGTATCTTGTAATTGATATTTCAGCTATATGGTTTGTCTTTCATCTTATATCTTGAACCAATTCGAATATTTACATAAACCTCATTTGAAGGCCGCTCTCACACTATTGAAAGAGATCAACTGACGGTGGTTGAACTGAGCCTCGATTGAAGAGAAACGAGTGATGAACTGAATGCTGCCCGTTCAGGCCGTCAGCAAACATTGTGTGTGTCAGAGAGTGAAGTTTACTGCATTAGAGAGATCGTCAATGTGTTCCACATTCAGTTTCTAATGAATTGAATGAAGTTTTACTGCACTACTAGAGACTTCATACTACTAAACACCAAAGTGACAAAATGGTTCTTTGCTGCGCTTTTCTGTCACATTATGATAACTTACCCTTTTCACGAGCGGGTTGAGAAACTATCAGTCGCTTAGCGCTGAGATTGCGGTAATTATTCTTTAATCGATCGTGTATTTGAACTGTCAAGTGAAAAAATTCTCTATTTTCATAACAATGCAAGTTGCACTCGAAAAGAACAGGAAATGATGCAAATATTGTAAATATTTGCATTCTAATTCACACACCCATTTATCTGCAGATGGCGCTTTCGGTGTCACCTTTTGGTGTGTACAGAACTCCAATTTATGGGATCTCTACGTTTACTTACGGTATGATACCATTTAATACATCCTACATCAATTAAAGCTATTTTTCACAGTCGAAATCTGCCAAATGTTCCTGATGTTGAAAACAGAAACCAAAAGCCAAAATCCTCTGCCGGCTGCACAGCTGATCGCGATGTGGCTCGAGGGCATTGCTTTGAACTGCGATAAAACCGAAAATAGCCAAAGACTGTTCATTCATAAGTACAATGCCCATAACAGCACTGAATGCTCCCCGAAACGGGAACTGATTGCCAATTGTCAAGTGGTTTGTTTTCTTTTCTATTAACATCCGATCAACGATCCGGCTAAACTGAAGTTCGATTCTCCCATTGCATCATCAACATCAACATCATCATCATCATCATCTTCATCATCTTCACCAGCAGCAGCACTGCGTGCGGAACACACCCGGAAAAGTTCCGTTTCTGTCGGGATCGCCAACAAATCGCACGCATAAGTTTTCCTTTCTTCAGGTGTTTCCAGCCATCGGAGGCAAATCATTCTGTTCTGGAGTTGTGGTTTTTTCCTGTGGCTGCCTATTCGGCGAGTAATTAGCTCCGCGCACATTAAAAGTGAAAGAACATTCAAAAACCAATCCCCGCCTGTGGTGTTTGTTTATAGTGTCGGCGGAACTTGGCACTTGGCTGCCGTAGGAAAATAGCAAGAAAAGCTAGGAAAATTGCACCAATTTTGATTCGTAGCTTTGCTTTCCGCACACCGGAGGCGATTGACCTCGGCAGCCGAGAGAGTGTAGAACCATAACGTGAATTCAAGTAGGAGTTCATCAACTTCTCGGCCATCTCGGTTGGAATGCTTTCTGGGATGCGCCTTTGATATCGATATCGACGTTGTGCAGCACCGCGGACTGTATCGAGACTCGGGAGGCAATATGGCACAAAACGTTATTCCAATTGTTTCTGAGGCATTGGCATTGTTTGTTTAGGTGTGAGGAAACAAATTACCTCTTTCTAGCGGACAATTACCTGTTGGAGGGTACAGGTGTCAGACACGGGTAGCCACGAGGATGGGAATCGGACTGACGTTGGCCACGCGATGGGAACCCAAGAGGAGCCCAATCAAATTGATATAATTTAAAGGTGTCTGGACCGTTCCCTAACTATTCGTATTGAAATGCTGCGATTTAATGTTTGATCAAATCATTTGTAGTTTGGTTAGTTTTTTTTTCTACTCTGTGTCTATTTTGTTTCAACCGTTTAAAAGTAATGTACAAAATCAGTTGAAGGCTGGAAATTATTCAAATGCGAACAACATCTGGACCGATTGATTGTTTTGCTTTTCCAATTGCCACTTATCAAATGGAACTTAATTCAATGAACTTTACACTGGACGGTCGAAATTGTTTAATGGCTCATAATTGATTCAGCGTGTATCCTATGTTCAGTCGCAGTACAGTCTTTGACTGCCCAAAAGCATCATTGGCAAAATATAACCCAGACCAGCCGAAACAGTCGTGGGAAAAAAAGATTGGCTTTTCCCATTGGAAACACAAACAATTTTATGTGACTTTTTTGTCATTTATCGGTACGCTCATGAGCAGATAGAACCGATTTTCACAAACTTCAAATGAAAATTATCTTCCCGAGACCGTTGGACAATGCTTGGATTTTAAATTTTACTATCCCCAGAATAAAATCATCCTGATACAATTTTCGGTTCCGAAATTACAGGCTGATAAAAATTGTTCAATTGGACAGGTCTGGTCGGTTGATGACCACATACTCCGTGTACAACAAATGGTCGTCAAATGGTGAGATAACTAAGTCCTCACAAGTCCCTATCTCATGCCTCCCCGAGCGTCTATGATGACATTTGGTCAATAGAACGGCGTCGACTGGGTGCTATCGCCTTCTGCGTTAGTAGCAGAATGAGAGGGTGCGAAATGGCTTGTAGGTTGAAGCCCATCCTAAAGTGCAGTGTTTATCATAGTATATTACAACATATAATTGTGTTGTTTATTACATCATGTATTTTTATTATTTTTATTATTATTATTATTATTATTATTATTATTAGAAGAGCGTAACTTACACTGCGACATTACCTGTTATATTGTATCATAGCATATTATTTCATATATTATCGTCTTACACTATTTTATGTTATTAAATACTATGTTGTATGGTATTATACTGCATTGCATTATATCATATTATATTGTATTATATTATATTATATTTTATTATATTATGTTATATTATATTTCTATTATGTTATGTTATATTGTATCGCATTATGTTGTATTATATTATATTATATTGTAGGGTTTATTATGAGTAGTACTACGTACCTCTGCGCAAAATATAAATTTGTTTTCCTTATAAGTTATCATTTTTAAAGTAACTTTCAACTAAATATCAAGGTCGTCACAAGCTGAGCTTGGTCCTCACTGGTTCCTGTTTCATGCCTACCCGTGTGTCTGTGGTGACAAAAGGTCGATGGAATGCGTTGATGGCAGAATGAGAGGATGAGAAATGACATATAAATTCAAGTAATATAATATCATAGCATAACGCAACATATCATTTTATTCATTCATATATTTCATTGTGCTATATTATATTGTTTTTTATTATTATTTTCATTATAATATTTATTGTTATTATTATTAATTTGTCATCAATAATAATAACATATATTATTTTTATAGATGTGGATATTATTATTGTTATTAGAAGAGAAATATTCTACTTCCTACAGTATTGCGAAGATAGAAGATCATAACTGACTCTCTACATTGACTGTTATTTTATATCATGTTTTATAATATATTATATTATATTGTATGACATTGTATTATATTATTTTGTAATCTATTATATCATTTTATGTTATATTAATTTCATTACACTATGTTTCATTGTATTTATCAATATAAAACATTTTGCATGGGGGCGTAAAGGGGAGGGAGCATCAGGGCATCGGACGAATTGATGACTGGACGAGGGATTGTGGATAGCCAGCCCAAGTCACTTGAAGGAAACTTGTTTCCTTCTGAAGGTTTGAAATGAGTCTGACGCGCCCTTCTCAAACAAACCATCAGGCGGGTTCAAGCATGTATAGCGATATGCTTCATCCAAGCACTGAATATTATGGTTGGAAGAGCATCTTTTATTCCCGCGGAATACGAGTAAGTGACTCTACTTACGTATCCGCCCAACCCTTTTTGTTCGCTTTTCGGTAACAGCTATAGTAAGAAGGTGAATGGATGAGTCATATCGGGGCTACTGTAAGTCTACCCGCATCCACTGGCAAGTCCTTGAACTGATGGTGGCTTCACTTCACATCACATCACATCACATACTCCGTGTACTACAAATCGGAAATCACTCCGATTTCTTAGAAACGGCAGGAGCGATTTTCACAATTTTCAATTTATACTTAAGGTCAAACCGCATTCGGCCGACATTTCCATCGCCGATCTTTTTTCGCTCTTCGGTTATGACTGAGCTGCCGGCGTGCACATGTATAGGTACGCCGGACCCGACATAAAATCCATATCTTTGGCAACGATATTCCTCACCGAGCTTTTCGCAACTGTGTCGGGTCCGGCGTACCTATACATGCGCACGCCCGTGCTCAGCCATAGCCGAAGTCAACGCCGGAGAGCTCGGATCGGTTGGCTCGGCCGAATGCGGAGTGCCCTTTACTCTTACTCTTTCAGTCGTAGGCCACGCGGGTCTCTGCTGTATATTGAAAGCAGTTTCAGTCTTTTGAATCAAAACAAGTGTCTGATCGCTACATGCGTCGTAACCATGACAATGTTTGTTTATGGTTGAAAAAAAAAATCAAGTTACAGTACGAACTATATTGAGCGATTTTGTTAAAAGTTAAAATTACTCAGAAGTATTGCTTAGAATTTATTTATTTTGTTATTGTATCATTTCACGAACCATTAAAATCAATTGAAGCTAGAAATCATTACAGGCTGAAGGTAAACATACACAGCAAAAAATTATGAAATTTATAGGTGACGTAATTCTATACATGACACAATTCATAGAACGTAATCAGTGAAACGACTGTATTTTTCAAGAATGATATAAATATACGCTGTATTTCGAACAAACGTGTAAATTTACATGTTTTAGCATTTGAAATTTTTTTTTTTCATAAATACGTTTATTTCTTAAGGCAGTTTACATAAGTTTTTCTTCGCCGTAGCATCACTTTTACATAATATTCTTATCCTAATTTAATTCTAACATAGTCACAACGTTTTGCATTTATTAAAACATATTCTCTTATTACTTAAATATCATCTTAGGTAACTCGTCATTAATTATGAAATCTACTCGGAAATATTATTTGAACCAAACGATTAACTTCTATAAATTATAAAATAAGCTGTTATTTCAGACATTTTGTTAATAATTTCATAAACTGTTTCGAGTTTGTTTGTATCATTACATTATTTTTATTCTAATTTAGCTATTGGTTGAACTCATGGACGCAGCTGGGATCAGAACTAAGTCTTGAAAGGGGCCTTTATTAAATTGAAACTCCAGTTTTCTTTATGAAATGATAAATAAGTTTCATGTATGAAAGGTCACGACAAGCAAGAATGTCTCGAACTGGGATATTGGATAGTCTACCTTGGGTACGCAAAGAATTTATTAGTTGAGATCTGACATCACGATACTCCACGCATGTCCAAACGACATGATCAATATCTCGATAACCTTCGCCACAAGCACAATGATTAGTCTCGGAGAGCCCAATTCGAAGGAGATGTGCATCTAACGTGTAGTGATTGGACATGAGTCTAGACATCACACGAATGAAATCTCTACTCACATCCAGTCCCCTGAACCATGCCTTTGTCGATATTTTCGGAATAATTGAGTGCATCCACCGACCCAGATCATCTTTATCCCAAGAAGCTTGCCAGCTGGCAAGTGTTCTTTGGCGAGACGAGCTATAGAATTCGTTGAAAGCAATTGGTCTCTCATAAATTTCACCCTCAATAGCACCACGTTTGGCTAAAATATCGGCTCTTTCATTGCCAGGAATGGAGCAATGAGCCGGGACCCAGACTATAGTGATTAGATAATTATTGTTCAATATGTCGTTCAGGCACTGTTTTATTTTGCCCAGGAAAAACGGTTCAGTCTTGCCAGTCATGTTTGAGCGAATGGCTTCAATTGCACTCAGACTATCTGTGAAGAGGAAATAATGGTTTGGAGATAATGTGACGATTACACTCAAACTATAATGAACTGCTGCTAGCTCTGCTATATAAACAGATGCAGGTTCTTGAAGCTTAAATGAGACCGAAACATTATTGTTGAATATACCAAACCCAGTAGCCTCTTCAATTCGTGATCCGTCCGTGAAAAATATTTTCTCAGAGTCAATATGCCTGAACTTACTTGTAAATATTTTTGGGATTTCCAACGAGCGTAGGTGTTCCGGGATTCCACGCACTTCACGTTGCATTGATGTGTCGAAAAATAAAGTTGAGTCAGGGACATTTAGGAGGCTGACACGGATAGGAATATATCTTGAAGGGTTGATTTCCTGTGACATATGGTTAAAATATACTGTCATGAATTTTGTTTGAGGTCGAAGCTCGACTAGTCGTTCGAAATTATTAATTACCATGGGATTCAGCACCTCACATCTTATTAGCAGGCGTGATGAAAGCTCCCAAAATCGATCTTTTAATGGAAGAACTCCCGCCAGAACTTCAAGACTCATTGTATGTGTCGAATGCATGCACCCTAAAGCAATTCGCAAACAACGATACTGAATTCGCTCCAGTTTGATAATATGAGAGTTTGCAGCGGAACGAAAGCAAACGCATCCATATTCCATCACTGAAAGTATCGTTGTCTGATACAATTTTATTAGATCTTCCGGATGAGCACCCCACCAAGATCCTGTTATTGTTCGAAGAAAATTTACTCTTTGTTGGCATTTTGTTATCAGAAACCTAATGTGTCCTCCCCACGTGCATTTGGAATCGAACCACACCCCGAGGTATTTAAAAGTTAAAACCTGTTGGATCATTCTTCCCATCATATGGAGCTGAAGCTGCGCGGGATCATGCTTTCTTGAAAAGACGACTAACTCTGTTTTCTCCGCAGATAATTCGATACCAAGATGAACAGCCCAATCGGACAAGTTATCTAAGGTATCTTGCAATGGTTTATGCAGATCAATAGCTTTGGGTCCAGTAACTGAAACCACGCCATCATCTGCCAATTGTCTTAGTGTACATGGGGTTACTAGACAGCTGTCAATGTCATTTACGTAAAAATTATAGAGGAGCGGACTGAGGCATGAGCCTTGCGGGAGACCCATGTAACTATTTCTGAGTGTTGCCAAATCGCCATGTGAAAAATGCATGTGTTTCTCTGACAAAAGGTTGTGCAAATAATTATTTATAACCGCTGGGAGTCCATTTTGGTGGAGCTTGTCTGAAAGAACATCAATGGAAACTGAATCAAATGCTCCTTTAATGTCTAAAAATACAGATGCCATTTGTTGCTTTTGAGCGAAGGCAATTTGGATGTCAGACGAAAGTAATGCAAGGCAATCATTCGTCCCTTTATTTCTACGGAAGCCAAACTGAGTATCTGACAACAAACCGTTCGTCTCGACCCAAGTGTCGAGACGTCGTAGAATAATTTTTTCGAACAATTTTCTGATGCAGGACAACATCGCAATGGGTCTATATGAGTTGTGATTGGAAGCTGGTTTCCCCGGTTTTTGAATGGCGATAACTTTCACTTGTCTCCAGTCAGGTGGAACAATATTTTGCTCAAGAAACTTGTTGAACAATTCCAACAAACGTCTTTTTGCGAGGTTGGGCAGATTCTTCACCAAGTTGAATTTAATTCTGTCCAACCCTGGAGCGTTATTGTTACAAGACAAGAGTGCTATAGAAAATTCCATCATTGAAAATGGGTTATTAATAAAACCATTATTTGGAGGAGATTCCCGTATAATGCTCTGCGTAGGAACAGAATCTGGGCAAACTTTCCTAGCAAAGTCAAATATCCATCGGTTCGAGTATTCATCACTCTCATTGCCCACGGTACGATTCCTCATTCGTCTGGCCGTGTTCCAAAGAGTGCTCATTGAGGTATCTCTTGACAAACCTTCGACAAAATGTCTCCAATAGCTACATTTTTTGGCTCGAAGTATGCTCTTGTACTTGGTTTCTAAAACCATAAGTTTTTCAAAATTCTGAGGAGTTCCTCCTCCCCGTTTTAGAAACGTCTTGCAAGCATTTTGTTTTGCGAGTTTAGCCTCTGAGCACTCTTTGTCCCACCAGGGGTTGGGAGGCCTTCTGTTAGTCGTTGGCCCAGGAAAGCGTTTAGTTTGGGATTGTTCTGCTGCCTCCAGAATCGAACAAATGAGGAAGTCATATTCTTCAAGTGGAGGGAGCTCTTCCATTGAATTCAAAATACTAGAGATACTACTTTGGTATTTAATCCAGTCGATATTTTTTGTCAAATCATATGGAATACTAGCGGAAGTAGCAATGCAATTGCTACTGCTAATTGAGATGATGATTGGTAAATGATCGCTACCGTGTAAATCAGGCAGTATTTTCCAGGTGCAATTTAGTCGAATTGATGTTGAGCAAAGAGATAGATCTAATGCACTTGGGCGTGCAGGAGGTCTTGGGATCCGTGTCATGCTACCCATATTTAATACCGTCATGCTAAAATTGTCACAAATGTTTTGTATTAAAGATGATCTGCTATCATTGTAAACGGAACCCCACATAATACCGTGCGAATTTAAATCCCCCAGAATCAATCGTGGTGCAGGAAGGGCTTCAACCATTTCATTAAGCTGTTGCTGTCCAACTTGTGCTTTTGGAGGAATATAAACCGAAGCTATGCAAATATCTTTGCCTTTAATGTTTATTTGGCAAGCAACAACTTCTATACTAAAAGTTGAAGGGATGTTTAATCTATAAAAGGAATAGCATTTCTTAATTCCCAAAAGCACTCCACCATACGGAGAGTCTCTATCGAGACGTATAATGTTAAAATCATTAAAATTTAAAGCTATGTTTGAAATAAGCCATGTTTCGCATAAAGCAAATACATCACATTTTTGACTATGCAATAATATTTTAAATGAATCAAGTTTTGGCATGATGCTTCGACAATTCCACTGCAGGACAGTGATTGTATCATTTGCGACGGGTGATAAATTATCCATCAAAAGATACAAAACCTGAGACAATTGGCCATTGAGCTGATAACTGCTTCAAAAAGGTTCTAGCTATTGGAAGGAATGCCATTATGAGGGTCTTTAAGGGTTCAGATATATTGAATGCTGAGAAAATCCATTCAACAATTTCCGAAAACTTCAGTAATCCTGTTGGTGGCTGTGAAATGGAGCCCACTGGATTATTATCTTTTTCTGTACTAGATCCTGGATTGGTTTGTGAATTTGACAAACCAGGAGGCACAGTCTTTGGTTTTGACTTTTTTTGTTTAACACGGGGATCTTTTTTTGAAGATGAAATTTTAGGTGTCTTTTTTGGTAATTTGGAGGAAGACTTCTTTCTCTTAACTGACCCTTGGGTAGTGATAAACGAATTACCTTCACTATTTTCGTCAGAGTCAGAGTCCTCTGGTTCCTCTAGATTTGAAACCCCGTTTTCGGTTTCCAAAGGGGGGACATCAATGACCGTTTTAAGCATTTCTGCATATGTGCGCTTAGACCGTGCTTTTAAAGAAAGCTTAATTTTGTCTTTGTGCACTTTAAATGCAGTGCATACTGAAATATCATCATGAGGACTATTCCCACAATAAATACATTTTTCAATTTCCTTGTTGCAATCATTATCTTTATGAGGCCCTTCACACTTAATACATTTTGGTTTATTACTACAGTAAGTAGCTGTGTGGCCGAATTTTTTGCAGTTCGTACAATTCATTACATTTGGAACAAAAAGCCGAACAGGGAGGCGAATTTTATCGACATAGACATGGGACGGCAACGCAGACCCGGCAAATGTCACTCGAAACGAGTCTGATGGGCGATAAACTTTTTTTTCCTCTTCATGAACTACTGAGTACAGTTGTTTGCACTCCAGTATTTTCACACCCTCAAGCATAGAGTTCTTGAAACGACCAACACCATGCTTGAGTAAATCATCTACCGAAAGACTCGCTTCGGTAACAACACCGTCAATTTCGACATCTTTGGAGGGTATGTAAACTTTATACTCTTTATTGAAATGTTCCGAAGAGACAATATCATTCGCGTGTTTCAAATTATTTACCACAACACGAATTTTATCGTTATTTACTTTTATGATCTCTTTGATTGAAGAGTATCGTGATGTCAAACCTTTATTAATTTGAAAAATGTTTAATGGCTTTGATATACGTCTAAAAAAGACTATCCAAGGCCCAGAAGAGCTCTCCTGATATTTTTTCGTTCGTGGGGGTATCGGATTCATGCTAGGATTTACGTCCATGGATTCATCCATTACATGAAAATTTTTAACTAAACTTTAAAATAAAATTTGAAACCAACACTACACAGTACTCAATCAAAAGGAAAAGAAAAAACTTCTACCTTGAAATTGTTGTCTATCTCCGTTGCACTGCCGTGTAGATCCTCGTTGCTCTAGATGTTCTTGTTGGATGCTGATTGTTGGATGTGATGCTACTGCTACCTGACATCCAGCACCACTCGAATTCCGATTTGCTTTCGTCTTCGCCAGCTGTAACCAGCGCAGGTCACCGGTGTATACCTGCGTGTTGTATGGCAGTGGAAAGACCGAGTTGTCTTGTCTCCTTCTTCCTTGTGCTCCGCACCGATATGCTTCTGCACCGAAGTGCCTTCGCACCGGTGTGCCTTTGCACTCTCCTGCTTCTATGTGCCTTTGCACTCTTCCTCTTCGATGTGCCTTTGCACTCTCCTGCTCAGCACTTGTGGCTGTATATTGCGGCCTGGGTAGAGTTTGGGAAACGCCCTTTGTTGTTTCCTTCACCAGCTTAGCCCAGCACTAGGGCTCTCTTATGCAGCACGATTTTACGTTTTAACGGCTGCTGCCAACAGGTCTCTACCTGTAGTTCAACCGTTGTCGTATTTAACGCGTGTAAACCAACCAGCGTTATTAAACTGTACGCTTCTATACACAACCTTCTCGGTTGAACGGCTATTACTGAATGATTTGAAATTGTATCAGAATGAATAAAATATAAACTATGTTTACTGTAAAATTGAGTTATATTTGACGCTCATATAGGGGAAAGGCGGGTAATAGTGCGCGGCACATATTAGTGCGCATCTCATTGCGAGCTTCTGTTCATGTTTATCACTGTTTTTTTTACAATAAACATTGAGATTTGGTCCTATTAACATCATTCGGCTGCATTTCACCTTCCCTGTTAATTTCATATCAATACAGCAGACGTAAATATAAAATCTATCATTCTCTTAGCGTTTTTGGGTCGCAGAAAATAAGCTTTATGTTGTTTATTTCTCATAGGATCACGTTTTTCTTGGTTTAGTAACAATTTTAGGCCAAAACGAAGTTATCGTCATTTTGTTTTATTTGTCGCGTCAAATTTCAAATTATAATGATAATTAGAAATCATAATATCATTTTTTTTTTTTTTCAAATAGTGCGCAAACTGCGTTCGATAATAATGCGCTTCGTGCAGTAATATGTACTACACAGCGATGCCAAATAGTAGTGATTATCAATATGCGGCACTGATTTAAAAACAATTACAGATTTCCGCAAGCGATCACAGACTGGCAATAAGCCTCTAAAAGTCTTTTATCATCTAGAGAAAAGATAATGATAAAGTATTTCGGACAGGGCGCTTGATAGTGCCGAGACCTTTCTTTTTTTCACAAAAAGTGATACCCAGGTATTACAGAAATTTATCTGAAAAATCTGTAAAAGACATATTAATCTGTGTATGTGGCAACCCTGCGCGCAGCCATATTGCTATAGTCTCGTCTACTACACCCAGAAAATTTAGCCAGTTCAAAATAACGGAACAGTTAATGGAACAGTTTCAATCGAAGAATTAATTAAAACAAACTAACCTATTAGGAAAGGACAAATATCTTGTTTAATTTTTTCATGAAACAATGTTCACATTTTTGAATCAGAGTTTCTGTTGTCACTATTTCAATAAAATTAATCGTTCTGGTAAGCCCAGATTTAGTTAGTTTTTTTTTCTCTCTGTGTACAAGTGCGAACGATGTTTATTGTTGTCACGAGAGAAGGTTTTGATTGGAGATATTTCGAGTAAAGTTTATTTTACGAAGAAAACATACAAATTTTGAGAAAGTGATTTTCGAAACAATATTTTTCATTATCTTTGAATAGTTACGACGACATTTGTTTTTTTTAAGATGGCTGAAAATGTGAAAAAAAGGGCACGGCGTGGAGTAAGGAGCATCTCGATCAAGCGATTCGCTCTATCACTAACGAGCCAAATTTGAAAATACGACAAGCTGCAAGACAATTTGGCATCCCCGAGTCAACGCTACGAAAACATTTAGTAAGGCCTACAGATTGGAGAGGAGTGATGGGACGTAAACCGATTTTTTCTAAGGAGGATGAAAGCGAGCTTTCGCAACGTATTCTCGCAATGGCTGAAATGTACTATGGGATCACTCCTTCGAAACTACGGAGCGTCGTATTTGAATTCGCAGAAAAAAAGGAAATTAAACACACTTTCAACAAATCCCTTCAAATAGCGGGAAAATCGTGGATCCGTTTATTTATGCGCAGACATCATCTCTCTGCAACAGCCTGAAGGAACAAGTTTGAATAGAATTGAAGCATTTAACAAGAAAGAAATTGATCAGTTTTTCTTCAATTTGCAATATGTTTACGCAAAATTTAACTTCAGCCCCCATCGACTGTACAACGTTGATGAAACGGGGATCACTACGATTCAAAGTAAATGTTCTCGTGTCTATGCAGAAAAAAGGAAAATGCGTGTTGGAGCGATGACATCAGGAGAAAGAGGACGCAACGTGACAGCAATATTTTGCATGAGCGCACTGGGTCATTTAATACCACCAATGATGATCTATCTCCGTACTCGAATGGACCCTAAATTGAAACACAATGGACCTGAAGAAGGCCTTTATAAATGCTCTAAAAATGGCTGGTCCAAAAACGAGCTTTTCTGCGAATGGCTAAAACATTTCATCAGGTACGTCAAACCAACAGCATATGATCCTGTTCTGTTAATCATGGACAGCCATTCGAGCCACGTATCCCTCACTGCTTACGAAATCTGTTAAAGTAACAATATAATAGTTGTCACTCTGCCGCCTCATACCTCTCATCTCACACAGCCTCTGGACGTCGCCTTTTTTGGTCCCTTCAAAAAAGCTCTGAGAGAAGAAATGGAAATGTACCTATCTTCTCACCCCTTCGAGAGAATCACCGAACATTTTTTGGTAGAATTCCTCAATAATGCATTTCAAGCAGTTGGCTGCATTGAAAAAGGTATCTCTGGATTCAAAGCCACAGGCATTTGGCCTTTGAACTTGAGAATTTTCGACCGTGAATTAACTGTAGCTAATCGAATGAACAAAGCCGCCGATGAAGTTAACATGTCTCTCGAATTGAAAGTCGACATAGAATCAATTACAGATGAAGCCTTCGGTGAAGCCACCGTAAACGCCCAACCAAGTCACACTGTCAAAGTTGAAATCCCTATTGACCAGACTAACGACAAAAACTCATCTTCAATTTTGCAGTCAATTTTATCAACGCCAAAAAAATGCAACAATTCCACAGGTGTCAAGAGAAAGTCTCGTCCGAAGATGCAGTCAGAAATTTTCACCCTAACCCCTAAAAAAGAAAAATTTGAGAACGCACTGAAAAAACGAAGGAAACAAGAAGAAAGATCTCAATAAAATAAAATCAAGAAGAAGTGGACTAAAAAAAAGTGCAAACGAAAAAAGATGAGTTCCCTACCAAGCGAGGAAGAGGAAGACCAAAAAAAGTACGCAAAGTAATACAAGAGGACGAAGAAGCGCAAGAAAAATAAAACGAGAAGGGAATTCAAAACTGGTTGGGAAAAATCTAATTTTTGTACTTTTGTATTGTTATAGCATTAGAGGAAACTTTCATTTTTTTATGTGCTAAAAATAAATTAACTTACTTTGAGTTTCTTTGACTTATTGAGCATTTCAATTTTGCATATAATGTTTCATTTATTGAAATTTACACTTTGTTTGAATGGTAAATTGCTCCGAGTTCGACTTGAGATGTACGGAAAATTTTTTGTGCGCATTATTATGCACCACCGCGCACTGTTACCTTACCCTTGCGCACTATTAGGAACAAAACATGACTATTTTGTGGCTTTCATGGTCGAAAACGAAATTATAATTGTAATCTTTCATTTGAGGTTATTGTAAAGAAAGGTTTGAAGTTTCCGTAGACGTGTTTACCATCTTGGAAAAAGTAATATATCATTTGTAATAATTAAAAAAGCTTAGGTGCGCACTAATCGCCACCTCTCCCCTATGTCGGTCTCAGAAGAGTAAATTTACAAATGTATGCACAACACACTCAATTCGGTCAACTATGTTTCCATTGAAATCTATGTGGAAAACAATGTGACATTCAAGTTTTACACTCATTTTATGTGTTAAGTGTATGTTTTCATGAATTTCATGTGTTCTACAGGTAGTGACAGTTCAAATGTTCTGCACATGATGCTAGCGTGCAAATTATGTTCAGTATAGTCGACGCTTATTAACCAAGGGTCAATAAAATTACATTATTACTAATGTCGTTTTCGTTTTTAAATTGCACTACACTGGTGTAGCGAAAGCTGCACTGAAACCGTTCGTTTTTACCAATTGCACTACACCAGTGCTACACTTTTTCTGCACCGATGCCACTGGTGTAGCACTCATCAAAAGTTTGGTGTAGCTCTGTGCAATGGAATCGTCTATTGTAGTCAATGGTTACTGTTCATGTTTTCGTCATTTTTGTTCATTTATTAATACCTCAGTGTAGCACTGCACCGGTGTAGTGCAAATTAAAAACGAAAACGCCATAAGTCAACTGGTTTACGATTACTGACCCAATATTTTTCAACTGATTGTATGAGACATTGTAATCTTGAGTTTATCTTTGCTTGAGGTCTTCAATTGTTTCTGGATGGTTGGCATAACATTTAAAAACTTTGAATGCAAAAATCGGATAAATACATTTGTTTTAGAAGAACCGGTTAAGTTTTTGTCCGGTTTTTGCATTCAAAGTTATTTTGTCCGGTTCTTGCAGAAAAGATGTTTTTAAACGATTCTTGCATTGCAAAATCCATGTCCGGTTTTTGCTCTCAACGTTTTTAACCGATTTTTGCATTCAAAAACACTTAAACGGGTTATCCAAACTAAGTTTCACTTATCCGATTTTTGCTTTCAGCCGTTCAATTGCACTACACCAGTGCTACACTTTTTCTGCACCGGTATCACTGGTGTAGCACTCATCAAAAGTTCTGTGTAGCTCTGTGCAATGGAATCGTTTAATGTAGTCAAGGGTTACGGTTTATATTTTCATAATTTTTGTTCGTTTATTCAGGCCATGGTGTAGCACTGCACCGGTGTAGTGCAGTTTAAAAACGAAAACGGCATTAGATTCAGGTCTTATGGGGTAAAATGTGCAAAAAATTGTGAAAATAAATGCACCAACTTTTCTCGAAGATGGCTAAACCGGTTTTCACAAACTTATAATCAAATGAAAGCTCTTATGGTCCGATTAAAAATTCCTCCTCAATTCGCGTGACCAATTTTCACAAACTTTGATTCAAATGAATGGTCTTAATTACAAAACTTCTGAATTTCATTTGGATACCATCACTTAGAGGGGCGAAACAAAAAAACGAAAACCAAATTTCTGAACTAGCTCCAAAACTACTCCATTCGATAGTCATTATCAGTAGATGGCCAAACAAACTGATTTCGGCTATCCTGGTTCCCAGTTTCCGATTCCGGAGGCACAGGAAATAGTGGTTATATTATGTGTGCATGTGTGTATATAACATTTTTTTTGCACTAAATTTACTCGGAGATGCCTGAACAGATTTTCACAAACTTAGATTCAAATAAAAGATCTTGTGATCCCATTCAAAATTCCTGAATATTATTTGGATCCGACTTTCGGTTCCGGAACTATGTGGTAAAATGTGCAAAAAATGAAAATATGTGTACTAACTTTTCTCGAAAAAGGTTAAACCGATTTTCACGAAATTAGATTTAAATAATAGGTGTTCCTTAAAACATTTTGATTTTCATGAGTGTTATCTTTTTCTGAGAAAGTAACAATATAAGAGCAAATTCAGCAGCTGGCAGTTTTATAAAGACTGTCCCAGAAAGTATGGACGCAACCAAAAACCGCTGCCATTTCGCAATGGCTCAGAATCTGTCAATTTTTATGGTTGCGTCCTGTTGTTTACTCTCTTCTCTAACCACTTGTGCAGTTGTTTATTCGTTTTCATTAGTTTGTTTCGAATTGCGTGGACTTTCAGCAGAACAATGTCTAAAAATTGTGTACAAATGGTGCACAGAACGCGGACTGTCACTGAGAAAGGTAGCAAAAATAGAAGGAGTAAGAAGAAAAGCCGTGCGAAATGCAATCAGGAGGTTCGGTGAGGATAACCTCTTTGAGGATAAACCGAAAACGGGTCGAAAAAAAGGTCCTGCTAACCCTCAGTTGGATAAACGTATACTGAAGGCGTTCGAGCAAAAGAAGGAGGTTTCTGTTCGGGATGTGGCCAAAAAAGTGGGCCCAACAACTTCGACCAATTGAGGAATTTTGGGCATTAACGGAGGCACACCTTAGGAAACATGTCTCGGCAGCCGAAACCATTCAACAGTTCGAAAAAGATTGGAAAAAAGTGTCAAAACTGGTCGCCAAGAAGTCTGTACGGAATTTAATGAGGAACGTTCGCAAGAAGGTACGCCAGTTAGTCTACAATGGCTAAGTAGCAAATGTTGAGAATAATATTCTGTTGTTGTAGTCTAATATTATCAGTATATCGAATAAAATTTGAATATCTAACACTTGTGAATTATTTACAGCGGAATCAAAGTGCGTCCATACTTTTTGGGACAGTCTTTATGGGCGATCTATAGGGTAAAGTGTTATAATATGCCCTCCTTAAGAAAACATTGAGATACTTTTAAATGTACTGATATATTCTCTTCGAGAATGTATGTATTTCTTTGCAATGCGTTTAAGGAACATAATTTTTAATGATTTTGGTAGAAGTGATAAGAATTGATTGATGCAAAACACATTTTCCAAAACCGACCACTGGTGAGAGTTCCTGGCCCCTCCCGAAATCGGAAACAGAAACGAAAAAAAGTTTATAAAATATAATGGGGCTCTTGGTCCTGTAGATTACATCGTGAGATACAGGTTGTGAGAGTTACCTGATGATCAAAACTCCACACCGATAAAGCACGCTGCGGCTCAAAATCATATCAAATTTGGCAATAATAAAAATACATAAAATATATAAAATCGTAGTTAAGCTTTTGAAGCTATATAACATACGTTACGAAGACTGAGTCAACGCCTGAGTAATGGTGCTATGGAAAAAAATGTTTATAGTTCCGATAATATAGGTTTTAACCTTAAGGTCATTCGCCTCTTCGGGCTAGAAAATGTTTCTGACAATATGTGCTGGGTTGGAAATCGAACCTAGGTGGGTTGCGTGAATGGTAACGACTTATTCATCACGCTATACTAGTCCCCATGGGAAGCGTTACGTTATGTTAAAGAAGCTAGAAAGCGCTGAATACGATAATTTGCTTAAATTAAGGGTTTCAAATCATATGAGTTATTTTGTGGAAATCATGAATTTTAAAAACGTTAAAAGCATTAGATTCCGTTGTTACGATGCGTTGCTTTTAAGGAAGTTATAGGAGTTACGAAGTGTTATATACATCGCTCTTTTGTAAATTATAGTTGTTACGAAGCAGTACATGCGTCACTTTTTTGTAAGTTATTGGCATTACGAAGCGTTACATGCCTTACTTTTACGTAAGTTCTAGGTGTTACGAGGCGTTAACTGCGTTACTTTTTTGTAAGTTATAGGCGTAACGAAGCGGTACATACATACCATAATTTTTGTTGAGGGAGGGGAACGCGCCATTTGAGCCAATTTGTTCTGATTCCTGATTCAACAGACTTCGCAGCCGATTCTTAGTGTACAGAATCATTGCATGATTCTGACACTAAGAACCCTTCCAGGTCGGGGCTCGAACATACGACAACTGGCTTGTAAGACTAGCGTCGTTACGTGCATTACTATTTTATCAGTTACAGGTGTTGCGAAGTGTTACATGCGTTGCTTTTTTTGTAAGCTATAGGTCGTGACATGCGTAATTATTTTGTAAGTGTTAGGTGTTACAAAATGTTACATGTGTTACATTTTTTTAAAGGTACGAGCGTTACGAGGTGTTACATACATGACTCTTTTGAAGGTTTTGTGTGTTACGATGCGTTATATGTGTTACTTTTTGTAAGTTATAGGTGTTAAAAAGCGTCTTGGCATCGCAATTTCAACATATTTAAGAGCCACTTATTTGCAAAATCTACTGGAAATGTCAAAATTATGAAATGATTCAGCAACGACATGGAATACACTGATAAAAATTAGCACGATGACATAAGTTATCGGAACGAAAACTTTAATCTAATTAAAAAAAAAGAACATGAATATTATTCAATTGAAATAGTTGTTCTATTCTGAACCATGAAGGAATCGTTAGTTTTTTTTATGATATTTTTATTCAGGCCTATTTGCGTACTAGCTTTACGTGGCCGAATGAGCCGATTTTTTAAATAATAAATTTTTTGAAGTGGATTGCGTTGTCACTCTTTTTCTAGGAGGAGAAGAGCTTCCATTTCCCTCCTGCGAGGGTTGAGGGGCACTTTGTTCGTGGCTCGTCTCGTCATCCATTGCCTCATTGGTTGTATTGTTGTTGGTGTCCGTCTTCGTTTCGTTTTCCTTGTTGTTCGTAGTCTTGAGCTCGTTGCTAGTTGCTTTAGATGCGCCTTGTTGTACATTGGTTGCAGTTGCTGGTTGGTTTGATGGTGAAACATGAGTACTGCGCTCACTAGTTTTCGTTGTTGAACGGTTGACCTTGTCTTTGGTTGAAGATGTCGTTTTCGCAGTTTCAGTGCAAGGTTTACCGTAGTGTGCAGGTTGTTCACAAAACTGGCATGTAACCAGCTGATTCTCATAGGTAATCAACGTTTTACACGGACGTGTCCCACCTTGATCACAAATGATGTAAGATGGAATTGCCTTACGTAGTTGCATACGCACAACTCGCACACCATTCCGGATGCCGGGGAAAAAAATCCGCCATACTTCCCTTTCGATGGAAAGGATTTCACCGTACTGCGACATATTCTCCCGAACGTACTGATCGGTGGCCTGCTGGGGGATGTCATGCACGCGTACTTCTATGGCATTGTCCACCATGTGCACAGGGATTTTGTATTTAATGTTATCACACTCAACGCTGTGCACTTCGTTGTTAACCGAAGCGAATGCAATTGCATCGCTTTCACGTTCAAACATGATGTACACACAGTTAGACGCCTTGTTGAATTGAATCTCACTTACATTATTAGCGTCTAGATGCATTCGTTCTTTAAGTAAGATTTCAATTTCATTTGCTGCTGGTCTAACTTTGCAACGCTTGAAATCTATGCAAATTGAATTTGGTCTTGTAGGCCAAGTTTCAGGCTTTGTTAAATCGTATTTGACCATTCCGTACACTCTATTGGTTACTGGCGTATTGTCTTTGTTTCTGTTGTTTCGACCGTAAACGATTTTCGACTGCGTCGGGTGAGATGCGAGCACGAACTGGAATCGTTAGTTCTTTTCTTGATATGTGAGTACATTGAGTCTATTGTTGTTTCACATGATTCAATATTTTAAATGTTACCGACGACCACGTACCCAGATAAAACCACATAAAATGGAGGATGAAACCGGGTAAAATAAATGACAATAGTAATAATACAGAATTTCAGACCACTATTTCCGGAACCTGGAACCAAAGCCCGAGGGGGACGACACTAGAAAACTGCACTTCGCTTCGATTAGGCTTTTTCACGCTGCATACGATTATGCACACGATTCGATCGTCTTTTCTTGGATTTTTGCTGGTTAACAACATAATCATGGAGATATGATGTATCGTAATAGGCCATGAAACCTGAAAGTTATAAATGTCACATGAAGATGCCAGATGCAGACAGTTCGGAGAGTTGTGAACTATCGTCCTGTAAAATCAGTTTTGTTATATTCTGGTGCATAGCTAACCCACACACCGAGAGCGTATGCTCCGGATTATCTGCCATATCCTGTCGGAATGTTGGCCATTCTCGTTTAATATTTGTGTCATTTTCCACAGTTTCTATATTCAACTCGAACCAAAAATTATTCCGAATTTCATCTACATCGTACACTGTGTGGTTTCTCTTGTAGAGACGTTCCATTGTCTGATTTTTTTTTAACGTCTGCAAACCTTCAAAATATGCTAGAAGGGAAATCGTGAAGTAAATAAGTATGTAGTTTGCTGTTAATCTGTATTAAAGTAAAAAAAAATGAATTGTTATCCTTTCTATAAGATTTTCAATAACATATTAAACACAGCTTTATTCAGTTTTGGCTTCAGTATTAATGAAAAACGTTTCTAAACATAAAAATTGCAAGTCTTAGCATCTAACAAAATATAAAACCAGTTTAATATCACAGACAGAGATATCTTTGGGTAAACCTTCAAAGGGCTACAATAAATTGAAATATATTCCATCTTCATGCTCCCAGCTACTAAGAGAAAAAATTTTCAATGTTGTTTAACCCTAATTTCATTTTACCAATCTGCTGACGAATCAATGTTGACACTCAGTGAATGTCAAGACTAATAACAGAAACTTTTTAAGAGATCATATGTTCTTTGACTTTCTTTTACACGGTTAGAAACGCTTTCAAACGGATCGATCTAGATGTTAGGATAGATGTAGTTTTTTTCGCTTTCCATTGACTTTTTGTATTTTATTTGAAAAAACCAGATCTGTCGTCCCCCTCGCCAAAGCCTACTAATATGACCTATACTGCCCATACTTGCATATCAGTCCCATATGGAAAATCTAGAAAAAGACGATCAAAATTTTGTTTCCGATTTTTTTAATTTATTGTGCTAAGTCATGATATTATTACATGAAATATTGGTAATACAACTTTGCCGTTCCAATATTGCAACAAATAAATTTATTGAAATTTGCACTGAATTGAACTGGCATGCGGGTACTTTGCATATGGGACAGACATGAGTTGATATTTTTTTTCACATTTTACTAAACAAACCCGCAACTTTTATTGCTATTACTGAAAGTATATTGAGGCTATATTCCATTCTTCAAGCTAACTCAAAATTGGCTAAAATCGATATGGGACTGATATGCGAGTATGGGCAGTATATGATACAGCTACAAATTTGATTTGAAAATTCCATAATGACAGTTCCAGTGGGATAGATCAAAGTGTCTGTTAAAAAGGCTGGTAAAAGGCACACCGAGAATTAGGTGCATAAGTAATCTTCAGTAACAATTTTTTTATCTGAGGGCCACTCCCGGACCGAAATCCTGGGTACGGGCCTGGACGGTGATATTTGTTGATTGAAGGAAAAGTACAAAAAGCAGATTTCTATGACTTTCAACGCAGCTCTATACTCAAACTTTTGACATAACGTTGCTGGTCTGCAGTGAAACTCTTGGGTATGCCTTTCGGCTGCTGTTGACTGCTTCGACGACCTTCACTCGAAAGATGATCTTCGGCTGACTCGTTCCCAAGGTACAAATATCGAATAACATACCGGGAAACCGCCTAAGGATTACCATTGTAAAACGTCGGCCAATTACATCGATACGGTCACCTTAACTTTTGATCCCGTTCGCCAAGCGCCACCTGAAACGCGATCGGCTGCAAAGGATTTGATGTTGTGTTGCCTACCAAAGTGGAGAGAGAGAGAAAGAAAAAAAAAACGATCGCTCGCGGATCAATCGCGGTGTAAGAGGCAGAAGCGGACAAAAAACGAAAAGCTAATTGGAAACCGATACCGGCATCTAGAAAGAATGCCCTAAAGAAAATTCACCGCGGTAGCAGGCAGTCAGGTACCTCGCAAGCCTCCTACGCTTTTCTTGATTGGCATGCTATTTTTTTGGTACTGTCTCTAAATCGATACGAGAAAAAAAATACGGTGCCGGTCGGGATTGAACGGAAAAAAGGGACCAAAAGACAGACCTACCTTCACCAACCGGATAGGCGGAGCCAACCGGTTTCATCCACGTGAGAGAGGGTCCCGCTTAGGGTCAATCCAGTGCGTCGATCGACGATGATAGAAGATCATCTCACTCTCTTGATGTTGTGTTCGCTCAGCAAAGTGTTGCTTCGACGGTTATCTCGTTCCTGCTACCAGAAGATAGATAAGTCGGGATAGGTCCTGCTCGCACGTTTGTCTCGGTGCTCTTGGTCCGGTGAGATTCACCTGTTGCATCTTGGATCGATGGTCTTGGATTGTGGAATCTTCGGAGGTTCTGAATGTTTTCGATCGAGATCGAATCTGCTGTTCGATTCAGTTGATTACGAAAGCTCAACCCAATTAGACGCGTTTTTTTTCGCCCTCGGTAGTGAGAAGTTTGCTTGCATTTCTTTGAACCGAAACACAGTAAGTGAGTGGAGAGTTTGCCTGGACTCCAGTTGCACAATAGGATTGTTGTTGGATGAAACATGAAATCAAGTTTAGAGCTGTGAATTGAGATTTAATGACAGTTAATTGTTCGGCTATTGAAGAGTAAAAAAAAAAATCCTTTCGCTGTCCGCGACAGTTCGATCGGGAGGAATCTGATAATTGGATAAGTGACTTTCAAGGGCTCGGAAATGAGTTCAGCGTATTTGCAGTACAATCCGTCAGTGATGTACGGAGGGGGAGGCATGGAGTCGTCCTATAATCACTACGGAATGACAGCCAGTTCGCAGTGCTACGGGTACGCAACGGATGGGGCTTCCTCGGAAGGTTACCACAGTCCAGGACCGGAGCTGAGTCCAGAATCCTACTATGCATCCCCCGACGAAAGTAGTCCGGCTAGTTACAATTACGGCTACAATGGATCTGCCTCAACGACTAACGGTTTCGTTGATCCGTACTACAGTTATACGAGCAACAATTTCAAAACGGCAAGTCCAACAATCCCAAAGTTGATCCCGGATAGTTTTGCCACGATTAACAGTAACCTCGCGAGGTACTCCACCGATTCCAAGTCGGACAAGGTACCCTGCTTCGAACGGATCTACAGTCCTTATCCGATACCATCGAGAAGCCTGGCACCTACCACGTTGCAGTCCAGTTCACCGACCCCGAGCATTCTCAGCACCAGTAGCAGTAGTGGATCGTTTTGTCCTTCGTCGATTGCGGGTGGATGCCTCCAGCCGGAGGTTGTGAAAAAACGCCGTCTGGCTGCGAATGCACGCGAGCGAAGGCGCATGAACAGCCTGAACGATGCCTTCGATCGCCTCCGGGATGTGGTTCCTTCGCTGGGCAACGATCGGAAGCTATCCAAATTCGAAACGCTACAGATGGCTCAGACGTACATTGCCGCACTGAACGAGCTTCTGTCGAGGAACTGATGCAGACTAGGAGCACGATTGTGATAAGAGATAAGAATGGACATTTCGGGATCAACCGATCATTGTACATATTCATTCACACAACCGCAGGCATGTTGCTTAACTTATTGTTTTTGTTTTGGCTTTCAAACCCTTCAAACTGGTTGAACTAGGAATAGATGCAATTTGCAATTATTGTAAATACTACAAACAAGCGTGAACAAGCGTCTTGCGTATATTTTTCGTGTGCTAGCAGACCAATTATTAGATTTGTACTACTTAGTTAAGGTCACGTCTCGTAATGTAAGAGCATCGTCGTTCGTTTGAACTGTTTGCAAGTTCCTCACCATTTTTTTTTTGTTTTCGCCTACCTTGTACCGAGTATTTTACGCCGAAAAAGAAGAACGAAAAAAAAGGCGCCTAAACACTGTCTAAATGTTTTGTTCGATAAACATGTAAATAATATTTTAACGAACTCCGGCAGCCTCCTCCGGCTGAATCGACTGATGACTGGGCCCCGAAGTGACGATTATTGGCCAATTATCGAATTACCCGACCCTGCTTTCGACCGCGTCCGCCGTTCGCGTCGAGTTGCTGTCAGGCCCACGAAAGCCTACAGGTCCGGCCCAGTCCAGTCCAGTCCACGAAAGTCGTGTGCGAGGAAGGTCCCCGGTGTGTTCGCGCGCGCTGCACTGGAAAAATGTGGACTGATTCGATTAGGTTTAAATTATATACGATGGGGTAAACCGGGGAAAAAATATTTAATCGCCCGAGAAATGTTTGTTAGAAGTAATAAGAGCGAAAAAAAAAACACTTAGTACTCAGGAGACGAAAGAATTGTGGCGTCAATTGTAACGATTTAGATGATATGTACACGTCAGAAAAAGAGAAAAATAGTGCTAATACGAGTAATCAACATGATTTTGCAATTCTGGACGATAGGTGAGAAGAAATTAAAACTCCAAAAATACATTTATTATTACATAATTCAGTCATTTTAATGCATTAGTTTTATTATTTTATTACGAATCGAATCCGAAGGCCATCACGCGTTCAAGCGGCTATCATATGTGCATGGCTAATGTCAGAGACATTGCTGGACGACGTGAATACGACGCAGATCAAGATATTTGAGGTCAATTACTTATCACTCTCCCACATAGTAGGCTCTGAAATGAAACCCATAGCACAGTGGTTCAAAAGCGCAATTTCACGCGCTTAATTGACAACTCATAGAATCGTGGCTCAGAATGATAGACGCCATCTTTTGGCAAATTTTATTTATATGATCAATCCCCCTAAAAGTGAGATAAAAATTTTATTTTAGCTCAGGGCCAACAGAGGTATTTTTCCCGTAACTTGAGTGTAATTCATAATATAATGTATTTTCTGAAAAGGGTGTCAAAAAACCAGTTTTTGTAAGAAAACATATATATTTTCAATTTATAATTTTTTTTATGTTATACAAAGTTTTTCATCTTTAAAAACTACACAACTTTCTCAAACATACTATGCTGCTATCATTTCAGTTTAATGAAATAGAGCAATTTTTCATGTTTGTGTTTATAAAATTCTAACTTGCCTATTATCAAAAGGCGCAGGAAGGTGCAGATAAGACTACTTACATAACAGTTCGGCTGAAAAGTTCGTATCGTTTAATAGAAACACACATTTTTTTGCCAAAATTCGTTTTTATTATTCAACATAATTGCCATCAGAGGTGATACAGCGATTATAGCGATCTTCCAACTTTTCGATACCATTTTTGTAGTACGATTTGTCCTTTGCCTCAAAATAGGCCTCAGTTTCAGCGATTACCTCTTCAGTGCTTCTAAATTTTTTACCAGCGAGCATTCTCTTGAGGTCTGAGAACAGGAAAAAGTCACTGCGGGCCAAATCTGGAGAATACGGTGGATGAGGGAGCAATTCGAAGCCCAATTCGTTCAATTTCAGCATGGTTTTCATCGACTTGTGACACGGTGCATTGTCTTGATGAAACAAAACTTTTTTCTTCTTCAAATGAGGCCGTTTTTTTGAAATTTCGTCCTTCAAACGCTCTAATAACGCTATATAATAGTCACTGTTGATGGTTTTTCCCTTTTCAAGGTAGTCGATGAAAATTATACCATACGAATCCCAAAATACAGACGCCATAACCTTACCGGCCGATTGTTGAGTCTTTCCACGCTTTGGGTTCGGTTCATCGCGTGCAGTCCACTCAGCTGACTGTCGATTGGACTCCGGAGAGAACTGATGGAGCCATGTTTCGTCCTTTGTTATATATCGACGAAAAAAATCGGTTTTATTTCGATATAACAGCTCCAAACACTGCTCAAAATCATCAATTCGTTGTTGTTTTTGATCGATTGTGAGCTCACGCGGCACCCATTTTGCACAAAGCTTTCTCATATCCAAATATTCGTGAATAATATGTCCAACACGTTCCTTTGATATCTTTAGGGTGTCAGCTATCTCGATCAACTTCACTTTACGGTCATTGAAAATCATTTCGTGAATTTTTTTCACGTTTTCATCGGTAACAGCCTCTTTTGGACGTCCACTGAGTTCGACGTCTTCGGTGCTCATATGATCAGTACGAAATTTTGCAAACCACTTACGAATTGTTGCTTCGCCCGGTGCAGAGTCTGGATAACACTCATCAAGCCATTTTTTAGTATCGGCGGCACTTTTTTTCATCAAAAAGTAGTGTTTCATCAACACACGAAATTCCTTTTTTTTCCATTTTTGTCACAATAACGACAGTAGCTTCACTCAAAATGCAATATCTCACAAACTAATAATCAGACAGCTGTCAAATTTATACACGTATCTTTTGAAGGTTGGTACTAACTGAAAATGGTATGGATTTAATTCTAGTGGCGCCCTCTCATACAGGGTGATTTTTTAAGAGCTTGAGAACTTTTTTAAACAATAAAACGCATAAAATTTGCAAAATCTCATCGGTTCTTTATTTTAAACGTTAGATTGGTACATGACATTTACTTTTTGAAGATAATTTCATTTAAATGTTGACCGCGGCTGCGTCTTAGGTGGTCCATTCGGAAAGTCCAATTTTGGGCAACTTTTTCGAGCATTTCGGCCGGAATAGCCCGAATTTCTTCGGAAATGTTGTCTTCCAAAGCTGGAATAGTTACTGGCTTATTTCTGTAGACTTTAGACTTGACGTAGCCCCACAAAAAATAGTCTAAAGGCGTCAAATCGCATGATCTTGGTGGCCAACTTACCGGTCCATTTCTTGAGATGAATTGTTCTCCGAAGTTTTCCCTCAAAATGGCCATAGAATCGCGAGCTGTGTGGCATGTAGCGCCATCTTGTTGAAACCACATGTCAACCAAGTTCAGTTCTTCCATTTTTGGCAACAAAAAGTTTGTTAGCATCGAACGATAGCGATCGCCATTCACTGTAACGTTGCGTCCAACAGCATCTTTGAAAAAATACGGTCCAATGATTCCACCAGCGTACAAACCACACCAAACAGTGCATTTTTCGGGATGCATGGGCAGTTCTTGAACGGCTTCTGGTTGCTCTTCACTCCAAATGCGGCAATTTTGCTTATTTACGTAGCCATTCAACCAGAAATGAGCCTCATCGCTGAACAAAATTTGTCGATAAAAAAGCGGATTTTCTGCCAACTTTTCTAGGGCCCATTCACTGATTTGCAAGCGTTGCTCGTTAGTAAGTCTATTCATGATGAAATGTCAGAGCATACTGAGCAAATAATAATGCATGAAAATCATAACCTCAAAAAATCTGAGCAAATACTAATGCATGAAAATCCTAACCTCAAAAAAATCACCTTTTATATATATATACGAACTTTTCACCCGATCTGTTATTAAACTACTTCAAAAGAGTTTTCATACCGTGGTTGAATAACTCGTCTGCGATAGTCTGCAGGCGAGATATGTTCTTTTCAAATATCCTTGTCCTTGACATTTGCAATAATAAGGTTCATTGTAAATCAGATCAGATTTTAGTATATATTCGTTACCATGGAAACTCTCACTATAAAAGGTTTTTATGGACATCGAAGTCTACAAATAGACAAGTTTAAATGTTTTTTGAAAGTAACTGGCCGACGTTTTTGAAAGTGAGATAAGAAGCCACGACTTTGAAAAAAGGCAATCATCGTGTCGAATTACGTTATGTATTTTTTGGTAAGTTTTTTTCTATAGAAAAGCTCTCCGGATAGATATCCTCTAATCATCAAGTAAAGTGGAGATCGATAAACGCTTGCTATATTGTACTGTTCATAATGATTAAGAAGTTACTTTTATACAGATGTCGGGAGTATTTTACACGCGAGCAATCCAGATCATATACGAATCGGGATCCCATGAATTGGTAATTAGTTTCATTGGGTTCTTTGGTTACAAATAATCGTGAATGGCCAAAACAGTCCAAGAAGAATCTGTCGAACGATGCTAAGAGTCTTTTAGCTGGTTAAGAACATTACCAGCTATCATAAAATAAATACAAATAACTAAAAAATGAGTTTTGATCAAGTTTTTCTCTACCAGAAGATGACATAATTTAATTCGATTTGATGATTGCTTTTTTTCAAAGTCGTGACAAAACAGTTACTAAACTATTCAATTTATAGACTTCAATGTGCAAAAAAAAAATCATATTTTGTGGCAAGTACCATAGTAATGAATATATACTGAAATCAGATCTGACATGAAGTGAACTTATCGTTGCAAATGTCAAGGACAAGGATATTTGAAAAGAACATATCTCGCCTGCAGACGATCGCAGACGAGTAATTCAACCACGGTATGGAAGCTCCTTTGGAGTAGCTTAATATGTAAGTAGTCTCATCTGCACCTCTCTGCGCTTTCTGATGATAGACAAGTTGAAGTTGTGTCAAAAAAAAACATAAAAAATGGCTCTATTTCATTCAACTGAAATGATAGCAGCATAGTATGTTTAAGAAAGTTGTGTAGTTTTTTAAGATGAAAAACTTTGTATAACATGAAAAACTCATATAAATTGAAAATATATGTGTTTTCTTACAAAAACTGGTTTTAGGACCCCCTATCAGAAAATACATTATATCATGAATTACACTCAAATTACGGGAGTAGTACCTTCAGCAAATTTGTTTGAAATAATGTTGGCCCTGAACTAAAATAAAATTTTTATCTCACTTTTAGGGGGATTATTCAAGTAAATAAAATTTGCCAAAATATGGCGTCTATCATTCTAAGCAACTTTGCTGAAGATAATGTTTCTCAAAAACCACGTTCCTATGAGTTATCAATTAGGAGCGTGAAATTGCGCTTTTGAACCACTGTGCACAGTAAAGAAAGACGTGCTCATGTCAAAAAGTTCGCACACTACCATTTTCTTACAGATATTCCAGCAAAGTATCAATTGTGTCGGATACACGGAGAATTAATTTTGGGTACTATTTTTTGAACTAAACCTTTTTTGAAACAACTAAAATTAAGGAATGCATTTCGCTGAAAAATTTTTAATTTTGAATTACTGTCATTTGCTCTTGAAGAAAGACAAGAGAAAAAGTAATTATTTTTTATATCAACCACTTTATCAGTTGAAAATTTGAAGTATTCTATCATCTTGTTTATTCGAGAAATTGCGCAGAAGGTTTCTTATAGTAAATAAAAAAAATATTGATTTAGTGTCAGCCTGTAGTGTGCTTGCTTGAATTTGCCATAATTTGAATATATTACATACCTTACCTTACCTAACAGCTATAGGCCTGGGGTGTCCTTTGCTGTATCAAGCATAATTCGGTCCATGGCTGCTCGTCGCCAGCCAC